>NC_143019.1:24477779-24767779 GCF_055824585.1 Amblyomma mixtum
GTTATTTATGACCGATATTTTTTTCTTAATGCCTCTCTCAAGCCAAAATACTTCATTGTTTTAGCATGCAGTTTTTTGTTTTCCTGCTAGATGGCGCAACAAGCTCGCGTTCTTGGACTGCGAAAGTAAGCCCGCGAAATTCAACCAGTACAGCCCTAGATTCCGCGTTCGCTGCACCGTGGTTCGCTGTGACGCTACTAACTGAAAGATGCAGAGTCCTGTCAAATATTTTACTTTGTTTTTCCTTCATGGAAGGCATGCAGGTGCGGAGTTGACAAATGTTTGTGGGTGCGCTGTGCAACTTGGGTGTAGGGGGCGGCGACTCAACGCGACCACACGTTTAAGCGTTCCAGAAAATGATAACGGAACACGGATTAAGGTGGAAGTGCGGTCAGGAACATATTTGGAAGGTCGTAGATGTGGATAGAGGGGTGGATTCACTGTTGGGCAACCGAATGTCGCACAAACTGGAAGACATACGAATACGCAAGGTGGTGGCAGCTCTATGAGCGCTCTATTCTGAGCTTAAATACGTTGAGATAGCTGGCTCACTCGGTTTTAAGTGCTGTACACCGTTTTTCAACCACAAACCCTTGTTTTCTCATTGTTTCAGCAGCCCACGGGTAAGCGTTTACTTGCAACGCCTTCTCCTCTAAGAAGAACGCTCTGAAAGCTACAGACCAACGGGCAAATAACATGTTGGGACCGGTCAGTGTGCGCAGAACCAAGACGAATGCACGGAGATTTCTTGCGCATGCGCCGTTGCCACTGCACCACCCACATGCGACGCCATACAGGATTCACGCCTTGCTTGAAAGAGAAAGGCAGAACCCGACGCCCACGTCAGGCAACATCCTTTTTTTTTCTTTCAAAGGTGGTATGCAGACAGACACGGCATTGAAGTTTCAGGTACGCACTCATGTATTCACGGTAAATTCCTGCATAACGTTTTTTTCTTTTGTTTTTGCCCGGAACAAGGTTCAGCGCTGGATATCTTTTTTCATTGCAGATGCGAGGCGATCGAAAATGGCGAGCGAAATCCATTCTACGCAGAATTGTATAAGCTCCGGCTTTTCTTCGAGGGCTTCACTGCAGGGGGCCATTTAGTCTATATCGCCGCTTGAGCCGGTCAGTGAATCGACATCCTGCGCAGAACCGACCGAATGCATTCAGAATGAGGGACACCAAGACAACATTACGTCTACGTGTCGCGCTACGAACATTACACGACAAGCTTCGTTTATTAATTGGTTATCGTGCATGGATTGGGCCGAAGTATCACGGAGCGCTATACGCAGATCGGATACGATATCGAAGTTTTCGAGGTCTATCCAGAGGCATCGCTGCCATAGGGCGAATTTCAGTTATCACATGACCTCCGAGATCACCCACGGCGCTCGTGATCTCGGGATTAATCTCGGAGGCCACGATTATCATTAAATAGTCAGCATGTGATCCCGCAGATGGCACTAGACGCAGCGGCATCAAATGATTATCATTATCATCATGCGGCAAAAACACGAATGAAGCCATAAGCCTAAACTCGCATACTGAATAGTCAGGCCTGTTGTTAATTGGAGGTTGGTAGGAAAACGTTATTCAAACACCTCAATTTCGCACAATCCACCGAGAGCGATTGCGGAGCGCCTATGGACGACGATGCGCACTGAGTTTCGGTAGCATTCATTGTTTCGCTACAGAAGCCATCTATCTTTAATCTTAAAAAAAAAAAAAAAACTCTGGTACACGACGCAGAATGAAAGCGGCATTTGGAAACCGCCGCGGTGGCTCAGTGTATATGGCGCCCGGCTGCTGACCCCCCCCCCCCCAAAAAAAAAATTCAGGGGGGCACTTTGTTGACCTAAAGTGCGGGGAGGCGGAAGCCTTTAGCGCGGTGTTGCTGCTTGTGTCACTGATGTGTGGTTAAGATGTTAATTAAGTACACAGCTGTTTGTGAATCTTAAATGCTGGAGAGCATTTGGTAGGCATCCGCCTGATTCGACGCCTTTCTGCAAACACTCTCCAGCGTCCTAGACAAGAAGTACATATGCGTTGGCAGGAAGTAGCGTAGCCATTAGCACGCTCGGCTGCGGAATAAGATTTTTCGTGCAAAAAGATTTTTTTTCTGGTCTGACTAGAAAAGCGTGACACCTCTGCTGACAACCTTCTGTCGACAACAATGAGGCATTAAAGGCTTTCACCTTAAAAGACGCGGGTTCGATCCTGGCCGCGGTGGTCGAATTTCGATAGAGGCGAACATGAGCTTTGCGATGTCAGTGCACGTTGAAGAACCCCATATAGTCGAAATTTCCGGAGCCCTTCACTACGGCGTCCCTCATAGCATGAGTCGCTTTGGGAAGTTTAACCTCAATGAACCAAACCAAAGCGGCGTTTGCTTATTTACATCTGATAGTCAGGGGATAGCTGTCATTCGGACAGCCGAATAAGGTTGATTGTTTTTTAATCAAAACAAAATCATTTGCATTGTTATTTCGGGTCTTCACACCTTGTTTTCTCAGCTTCTTGCGACTGTGAGGGTTTTCTCAGTAGTCCTTGTGATTGCCATGGCCATTCACGAACCTCTAAGCATTTAGTTTGTTTTAATTGATTTCACTGTTAATTGAAAGCCGTCAATTCCCATCGAGCTGAATCACAATTTACTCAATGTGGCTTATAGAACTTCCCGTGTGAGAATTATCAGGTGTCCCACTTAACCCTGTCACTTTTTCGTTACTTGTCAGAAGAAATATGTTTAAGGTGTCAATTTCAGACGTGATCACCACAGGGGTGCCCGTCTGAGTCTATACATACATACATACATACATACATACATACATACATACATACATACATACATACATACATACATACATACATACATACATACATACATACATACATACATACATACATACATACACACACACACACATACATACATACATACATACATACATACATACATACACACACACACATACATACATACATACATACATACATACATACATACATACACACACACACACACACACACATACATACATACATACATACACGTTTGTGCAGCATACATGGCCAGGATAAATTGCGCTAATTCTTTACCAAGCCTTCCTTAGGGCCCAACTAACCAACCAATAAGAAGTCGATTAAGAGGGTTCGACTGTCGCTGTCAGAGACCATGACCAAAGGGTGGTGCTGTTTACCACTTCTGTGCCCTAAAAGTGAGCCAACTTGACCCTGATACCACCTGAGCGGTACAGCCCGCTCAAATAAAATAAAAACACAAGTAACAGTGGAAGCGACAGCAAAAGGCTGCCAGTTCTCTACACAACAAGAGTTTGGGCTGTTAATGGTCACAAGAGGGAGCCACGTGACCTTATGGGGAAAAACTGAACGCTGATCGGCTAGAGAGAAAGTTACTGACAATGAAAAGGGTAGTCACGTGATGCAGTGATATTGCAGGATGCTCAGTTACCGACGCCAATGAAGCCGCAATCCCGGAAAAGCTTGTTTGATACATCAAGTTTGTTTGTTTGATCGCTGAAGACACAAGCATGAGCTATATATTTGCAGCTGCATGTTACAGTGCCCGATGACAGACCAACCTGGACGACTGTGAGCGTGGGGGGATTTTCCTTCTAAATGGATTACTGTTAATCCTGGAAACGGTGACTTGTGATCCGGCTGCACAAATATCGTGCGAGTGCATGCTAGTCGTAGTAGGCAATGCCTCCACTAGAACCCAAGGTCTCTCCCGATTAAAAATGGCAGCAAATTGTTCTGCCTCCTCAAACCGACTGAAACTTTCGGTACCCGATACGGCTTACGTCGCAAAACATCGATGACGTGCAGTGAAGAGCTGCCATGTCACATAATAGGCGTAGTTAAGCTCATTGTTTTCTTTGCATTGCGCTTGTAACTCTGCACAGGTAGCTAATCGATCATTTTGCCGATTAAGTTTAGCAATGGACGAGGCCAGAGCCTCTAAACGAAGCATAGCAGCTATATTGATTGAAAACTGCTGATCACCGTCAGACTGGAGGTGAAATAGGCAAGTTGTAGCATTTGGGACCAACGCTCAGAGAGCAAAGCGTGTCAACAATATTTTTTTTTGTACTCACTTCAAGGAGGCTCTTGAAAGAAATCACCTCGTCCGCGGTCATCTTGGTCGGACGGAATAACGCCAGGACCAACGCCACCTGCGTAAAAAAAATAGAGACCGGAGTCAAGCAGCTCTCACACAGAAGCATCAGCGAAACAAGCGTGTGAATTTAAGTTCCACCTGTACGTGCTACGCGTTGAACTGTACACACAGCGGCTTTTCACCATCAAAGAACCTCCTTCCAGCTAATGGCATCCGCCTATTCTCGTGACCCTGCTAGTGTGACAAAACAGGGAGTGGTAGATGAAAGGGGAAAATCACTCACTTCTGTAGTCGGGGATAGATCCCTTCTCTGCGTTGTCGCTCCGCTCCCTGCATTTTCACGCTAGCAGGTGCATAAGAATCGGCCGACGCCATTGGCTGCAAAGGGGGTCCTTTGACGGGGAAAAGCCGCCGCGTTCTTGAGTTGTATCAGACTATAGTGACTACTGGAAGCAATTTATCTTTGAGGGTACTTGCAACTTGCTATTCAATATCTCAGATTACCTGGCAAATACACTCCACCTCATCTTAGCTATTTCACTCTCGTGGTCCTGATATGCGCTCGCTCTAGTCGGATACCATACTACGAAACGTTTTTTCCCCTTTAAAGGACCCCTTTCCAGCCAATGGCGTCCGCCAATGCTCCCCAATGGTAATCGAAACTCCCTCGGACGTCCCATGGATATCCAAAACGTCCACAGAACATCCCAGGGAGCTTATTGCCCACTGGGTCGTGACCCTGCTAGCGTGACAATGCAGGGAGGTGACTATCCCCCTTTCAAGCAGCCTACGCGATCCAAGGAGAGCTTGGCTCGCGTAGGCTGCATGGCCGTAATTGCCCGTGGTTCTTTCTCCCTACATCAAGGCAATCCTCAGTGCAGGTGAACTCACCTGAAATGCCAGCACCGCCGCCGCCACGCAGAAGACAATCACGGTGCGTTTGTGGCTGCCCAGGCGGTGCAGGGTCGGACGGCTGGGGCACTGGTTCTGCTCGGAGGATTCGACCAGCGCCTGTTGGGAACCTCCCATCACTGCTTCCAGCTTCATTGCGGCACCAGCACTGGTTAGGGCGTGCTCGCGTTTACGAGGGTTCGGAGTGGGCTTCGCTGGTTCCTAGCCGCACGCGGTACGGGCTTCTTCTGAGCGTTGGTGGTGATGATGATGATGTCCTCAGGCTTAATGGCACATACCCACGGTCGGGGGTTGGCCTCGGTGCATAGCGGATACAAACGCACTCATGTGCAAGCAATGGAATATTTGGATATTTTTGGGACTTAAAGCTAGAATTTGTATAAAATAAAAAATGCGGAAAAGAAAAAGTAGTGAATTCACATTTTAGCAGAGGAATCTACCCGATGTAATTACATAGTCGTGACTATAATCGCAACACTGGTTTCAGCTCATATCCCTTGGCGGTAGCCTAAAGGAGATGGAGAATCGGAATAGATAGAGGAAGCCCTACTCTAGCGAGCGAGATTTCCAAGTAAATTCTGCAGAGAGCAGCGAACCGCCGGCAGAAGAGGAAAAAGTGATCTATGGGCTCAATTTCACCACACGACCCATTCTGTCGGCTACAACAACAACAACAACGACTCACAAAGGTCTTCTTTTGATTCATTTATGCTTCTGAAATATGAGCGATAATGGTAGCGTTAATACAGCAATGCTTTTCGAAATCTTTTAAACTTTTCGCGGGCTATTGTTGGTTTTGATGCACGGTGAACAGTAAGAGCACGAGTTCAGTTTTATTTTTAGAGTTGCAAATGAAGAATTACCTCTCGTGTGCTTCTTCAACAGTGTTGCTGAAGAGAAAAAACTGCTGGCGGTTTAGCATTGCTAAGCACGAAATATTGTTCGAAAGCGCAGTTTCTTTGTTTTTCAGGTGCACGTCACCGCCACGCACCTGAAAGCGCGATTGAGGTGTCCACTGACCTAGAGAGCCAGTTGTTTTTATTCATTAAAGGGCTTTCCCTCTCCCTTTTTGTCGTTGTTGTTGCTATTAGCCTTTAAAAGATGGCACATACACTGGGAGATCGACCAAGAATCGGGATGCGGAGGTTACTATTCACCTGTACATATTAAAGGCAAAAAAAAAAAAGCACGACGGAGAGCAACACCGGTAGATTCTCCCTCAAGTAGGGCAGGGACTGAAAGGGAATAGGAGGTATTTATTGAGGGCGCGCTACCAGACGGCGCGAGCGTCGTCGCGGCAAACGCGCCATGTTTGCGGTCGTTTCACGCCAGCTCGCGCAGTGTCACGGTACGCCGTGATTTACCCGGCCTGAACTGTTAGTGATCCGTAGCATATTTGCACGCAACTACAGCAGTCATCTTCTCACAGAGGTGAAACGGCGACAATGGAGCCAAAAATGATCGAGAGATTCAGGCTCACGCCAAAATGCACAGAGGGGAGATAGCGCCAATCCAGACCTGTGTAGAGATATATAAATTTAGAGGAGGGATAAGACAGCGCAACCTCGTCAGAGATACTTCAAGCTGCCGAGGTCGACAAACTTTTCTGCTCCAGCAATATCTCAGATGTTGATATTCCGCCGATGTTAAAAGGGCTGCATCTTGCTCGCTTAGTAACGCACGTCGCCGAAACCTAGTTGCTGTGACATACGCTGTAGCCGGGAGGATAAGCCTTCGCGAGTATATCAGCGATCTCATTCACGGCCAGACTGCTATGACCCATATCAAACGAGCAACGTTCAAATGTGCAGGAAGCAGGGATAAGAATGTGCTTAAAAGTGGTAGAGTCAACATGCGAAGCGAGGGACGGACACAAATATAAATAATCGACAATGATTGCCACTGCGGAAATAGATTGTTTAAAGCAAGTACTACTGCCAGAAACTATGCTTGAAAAACAGGGGTGAAATCTGGAAGGCGTAGTGAAAAGGACCAGTGTAAACGTGAACAGAATGTTCCCACACGTAGGGTCCTTAAATGATCTTCTGACACTCCATTTAGAATACGAGGTGGTAAAAGTTTTGCATCTTGGGGGAAAATGTCGTTGAAAACAATGTGGACAGAGCCCACGGCTTAGCGCTAGAAGGATGTTATAAATTTGCACATTTATAGGCTCGAGTAGTATTTTCGCAAACAAAACGCACAAACAAAACGGCTGCTTGCGTTTGCAGCCCTTCCCAATTTTTATTTCCCTCGTTGTTGATCGCACATACGGCGCTCATTTGTGGAAGTGTGCTCCGTAGTCGAATCTTGGTCTCACATTTATAGATTTGCCTTATGGACAAATGATATTGCAAACCAGC
This sequence comes from Amblyomma mixtum, assembly GCF_055824585.1. Classification (NCBI taxonomy): domain Eukaryota; kingdom Metazoa; phylum Arthropoda; class Arachnida; order Ixodida; family Ixodidae; genus Amblyomma; species Amblyomma mixtum. The sequence goes on from NC_143019.1 coordinate 24,485,202, forward strand.
CAGTTGTCGGGAACATCCAAAGCGGTCTTCTAGAAGGTCGGTCTGGAACTTCCCAAGAAGCACAAAGGACATCTTGAGCTCCTCAAAGCAGTATCTTGCAATTTCAATAAATGCTTGAGTCGTCTGGATCAGAGCGCCGTGAGTTTCATAAGACAACTTACATGCATCCGCCCGCCTTACCTTCAATCCCTCCAATCAGTCCAAGAAATCGCTCAAAAAGGCAAGCCTCCAGTCGAACGGAGAAGGGTTTTCGATATATTCATCCCTTAGTCTCAGTCCTTTCAAAGGAGTTTTGACGTTGACAACTTGAAACCGGCGGTTTCTTCGTGGTGTTTGAGCTTGTGCTTGGCTCCAGGCACCCGAAGTGCGTTCGGTGCGCACTCACTGAACACCCGCAAAGCAAGTGTAACATTCTGTTTCTCAATGTCTGTTGGAGAAACAGCTCTCCTGGACAGAGTGTAGCCGTACCAGAGTAAGTTCTCCCTCTCTAAATTATATGCGTCTTTGATTGTCTTAAAAATTGCGAGGACACTTTGGCAAATAAAGTGTTGAGATGCGAAAGCCGAGGAGACTATGCCATGAGGACTTCCGGGGGATGTGACGTCACACCGTTCCCGTGGCTATATCGATACCCAAATTGTACATTTTCCGGGGATCTTAAGTGTTAATTACGCTTAATTACACACTTCTCCATCTAATTTGACACAAATCCGACGTTTTTCCGACCATTCTGCGACCACTCTGCGACAAGACAAACGATAGAGATCTTTCTTAATGGCAGTAATAGTCGGATTGTTAGAAGTAACTGAAGACAGGGCAGAAAGCAGAGATAGAGAATCAGTGTAAAAATGAACAGACGTAGAGGGAGGGTTGTGAATAGCATAAACAACAGCAGAATGAAAGGCTACAAGCTACAAGAGTGTGGTTCTAAAGAGAGACGATGAACGTATACAATATTTTGTCTTGAGCTAAGAACAACAAATGCAGCAGCAGCTGAGCGAGGAGTGAAAGACCCATCAGTGTAAATATGCAGGGCACGTTGACAAGAAAAGAATACAGCTTCTTGAGAACTAAGTTGAACAAAAGAAAATTTGAATTTCAATGAGGGATAGTCGGACCAGGGATCAAATAAAGGTTGAATTTGTGAGGGGTCGTAAAAGGTATTGCCGTACACTACAGATTGACATAACGTGAAAAGCATAAACTCTGTGCATAACTGGTCTAGATAAATAGGCAAAGGGAGAACGTTTGCAAGAAGATGAAGAGCAGCGGTTCGCGTAGTATTATAGGCACCAGTAAGAGCCAGAAGGGGAATTCGTTGAAGCGATAAAACACGATCTCTCAGCCGAGAAAGGGGGCAATGAAACCACCAAGCTGGGGCAGCATAGGTAATTGTAGGAAGAATAACCTGATGATAAATTTGGCGCATATGAGAAGGAGAAACACGAAAATGGGAATGAAACCAATTTAGAAGCTTGGTGATAGATGCAAGAATTTTCATTTGCAAATAATTAACATAAGAAATAAAGCTTAAGTGAGAGTCAAAGAAAACACCTAATTATTTAATACTCGGTTCACACTTGAGACGGTGTCTAAGCGAATAGTCGGCTGACACTTGTGTAACGCCGGGACTCCATTAAAAAAACAAAACATAACACTTTTTTGGGTTTAACTGAACGCGGGATGTGGTACACCTGTTTTGGATTAAAGTTAAAACGTTTCAGCCCAGCGTTGACAGCTCGCGGTAAATTTTGCCAGGGATGAGTATAATGGTGTCATCTGCATATGCCTGAATGTGGATAGGTGAGGGGACAGGAAGGTTTAGGAGATCATATAGCAAAATGTTCCAAAGTAATGGCGAAAGTGGTGAACCCTGCGGACTGCCGAGGGAAGAAGGCACAGAAAGAGTACACGAAGGAGATTGATAGGTCAAATGGCGGTTATGAAGGAAAGACTCCAGAAGGGAATATAGATTTCGAGGACAACGACGTTGTCGTAAAAAATGTAAAACCAGAGGGTGCCGAACACTAGCAAATGCTCCTCTGAAGTCCAGAGAAATTATAACCACGGGTTTGTTTTTTGTTTATAACTTTGTGAGAACTCCCGCAAATGATAAAGAGCCTGAACAGAACTGCGGCCATGCGTGAAACCATACTAATTTCTATGAAGTAGTTTATTTTGGCGCAGGAAGTAATACAGCCGACCATATTGTCACGTTGTAGTGACGGCAGTCCAGCGGTCAGGAATACAGCAACAAGGCTTGCAAACGAAGCTCTTTATTTGGGCTGACTTGCGCCCGCAAAAGAACTGAATCACCCGGCGGCGCAAGCAACAAACGTGCTCGTCAGTCGTCTAACTACGAATGCCCGCTGCTCGCGGCATCGTTCAACTTAAAGCCGGCAAGGAAACTTCGAGATAACAAGTCGAGGTCATCTAGAGTAATCTGGAAACATGTAGATGCAGCTCGGCATGGCTGTGATCAATCAAGATTAGTCCGGTTGCTTCTCGCGTCACGAACACAAATGATAACACCCGTTTCTTGCTGCCTTGCGCGAACGAGCGGACACTACAATGATACGTGGCAATATAGTAAACGCTCGAGCACTTTACCGAAAGACGAATTAATACAGATCGGTCGGTAAGAATTCGGAAGGTGCTTTGGTCTATTCGGTTTGGGAGTAAAAGCCGGCATTACGCCGGCAAAAATGGCGGAGCTGGGTCACGTAATCGTTAGGGTCGGGACTTGCGGACGAATCGGCGAAATCGAAAAATTCCCCAGGAAGACGGAGGGGCGAACCGAAGAAAAGTTCTGCTGGAGTGCAGCGAAGATCTTGTTTTAGCGCAGCACGGAGGCTGAGCAGAACCAGTGGTAGGGATGCAGTCCAGTGGTTAGTGTCGAGTTGGGCTTTCAGGGATGTTTTTAGCGAACGATGGAAACGTTCGATCGTGCCGTTGGCGATGGGACGGTGAGCAGTAGTTCTGATTCGTGAAGTGCCAAGTAAATTCATACGGTTATTGAAAAGAGAAGATTCAAACTCGGCGCCACGGTCGGTGGTGATGGTAGAGCGAACCCCGTACCGGGAGGCCCAACCGGCGACTAATGTCCTGGCGATGGTGTCACTGGTGGCGTCAGGCAGAGGGAACGCTTCGGGCCAGCGAGTAAACCGATCGATGCAAGTAAGATATGAATGTCCCGCGGAAGGTGGCCAGGGACCCAATAGGGTAAGGGGGCGGGCTAGTTGGTGATCCATAGCATATAAATACCAGCGCAAAACAGCAGGACACACGACGAAGAACGAGGACACACAAGCGCTGACTCCAACTGACATTTAATGGGTGAAAATGGGCTTAAATACTGGTCACAAACAACAAAATGAAAAAGAATATCTTTGCTTGTCACTTCTTCAAGAACTCCGCATCCGACAAGGCGATTGAAGGCGCGCTGACACAATTATCTTGCAGCCCGGCTATCTCAGCAGCCTCCTTGATCTCCCGCACTATCTGGTCCGAGTGCCTGCTGATAAACGAACAGCTGGTCAAGTCCGGAGTGCACTGCTCTTCTTTCCCTGTGATTCGGTCTTTGATGATGCATTTCCGCCAGTGCAGCGCCAGATTGCCTGTACCTGTCTGGAATGACCTGTAGCGATGTTCTTTCAGCCGCTCATTCAGGCAACGACCCGACTGGCCGACGTAAACCTTGCCGCATGAAAGGGGAATGCAGTACACCACATCGCCTCAAGAAGATTGGTCGGCATAGTGAAGTTGACGTCGTCTTTTCGGCCGCTATGAAATTAGGCACTCTATGCGCACGTGTCAACAAGGGAGATGGCGAGCGTCGGCGATGTAACGCGGCACATCAGAACCCCTTCGTCGAATGTGTGGAGGGTGTGGTGTACTGTAATGTAGCGTAATGTAGGCGAGCGGCGCGCACACCAGCAGCGTGCTCTGATGTTACTCCGCGCATGCGCACAACTGACGAGGCGGGCGGCGTCTGCTTCGCCACCGGCGCAACGGCGAGGCGCGCGGTGCGTACACCAGCTGCGGGCTATGACACCACTCCGCGCATGAGCGCTGCTGGCGGAGCGGTGGTGCCACGGCTCAGCGCGCAGCCACGCTGACCTCGCGAAGCGGCTGGCGTAGGGTAGCTCTCGCTACAAAATCGCTTTTTTTTTCATTTGAACTGTTTATTGCAAGCCATGGACAAGACAAATAAACAATGTCAGTACTAAGAAACTGAAAACGATGATGCGTACGATTTCAACAAAAAAGAACAAAAATAGGCAACTACAGAGATTCCATTCTTCCCTTTTTTATTTATTTCACACATAGTGTGCTACTTTCCTGGACCCCATTTGAAGCTGATTAGCCTGAAATATCGGGAGACTTCACGCAGGTATCCGATTAGAAAGGTTTCTAATGTATGCATGACTGTACGATTGAGTGACTACATGAAGTGGCAAAACACTAGGCGTGTTATATATATAGCTCACAGAAACAAGTGTTGTACAAGCCATACTGAAGGACGCAAGCATACACAAGTGCTACAAGACAGGCAAAACTATCTAGATCGGTGTAACATATTGTGTACTGCAAGTGCAATGCGCCGTATATTTCACATCGATCTCGGAAGTCAGGGAGTTGAGGAAGGAAGGGTAAGGGTGGGGGTGATTTAACGGCATAATTATTCCCTTTAATTACCTGCCCGCCTCGACCTGCAGTGGGCAGGGGCAAGGAAAATGGAAAGCCAATGCCAGAACTAAGCGCCTACATACTCTTGGATGTGGCTGCGGTTCGCAGGAGCGCAACCTGCTTCCTGACCTCTCTAATCTCTGACCTGAGCTTTTGTAAACGTTCATGACCATTTTAAGCTCTGAGCTGGGCTTTGTGTTATCAATCGCCAACTCGGTGAGCAGGTCTGTCCTGGATACCTCCATGGCCTGCTTGGCAGCCCGGGACTTCCTGGCAGATCCGTTGTTCCTCTTGCTGCTTTCCAAGTACGCCGGGTCCTTGTAGTCTGTGGCAAAACCCCGCAAGAGCGTAACCTCCTTCTTGACCTCATTAAGCTCTCACCCGGGGCTAACTGTTTTTACTCGAGCCAATACCGCTTCAGTCGCACTAGAAAGGAAAGCGTTTCAGATATCGCGTCCAGTCTGTTTATTCTTTGTAAGCCACTCAACGTGTCGACGCATGTTGTGGACCTGACACGACAATCAAATGAAGGAAGGAAAAAAAGATTGCGCTTGATTTCAGCGAAAAGAAGAAAAATGGGATGACTAGAGTGGTTGACATTTTTTCCTAGAAAAGTGTGTCTGCATAAAGAATGGAACGAAAGTTTCTTAAAAGCACAGGAACAAGTCGATGATGAGGTGCAAGTTCTCTAAATTTAAGTATTCAAAATATTACGAATGGGCACAAAAAAGGAAAATCCTTGGAAGTAAACGTGAAGCATGCACACTACCATATACACGTGGGCATACAAAAAACTAAAACATACGCCTAGAAAGAGTGTTCAATCGAAAACCTTGCGAAAATTAAAAACCAAATGTAAGTGTATCCTTATAGTATTCCTTTTTCGAAAGGGGCTTAAATACAGGAGCCCATGGCTACGAGGCGCTCAAGAAAGTCATTGAAGAACCCCAAAAAAAAGGGGCGCGCATAATGTGGGTAAAAGCAAAAATATAAATAAAGTTCAGCAAAAAGACAGAACTTGATTACACACCCCCATGGGACTATAGCCGCTGTGCGCCGAGGACGGAACACGTCCGCGCATTTGTACTATTCGCATGTCACAGAGAAAAATGACGGAACGAAACAAAGGATGAAAGCTGAAGCATCATCTGTTGTCGCAGTGCTACGCACTAAGACATGGCTCATGTAATCTGTAGCTGGATGCACAGACAAGAAGTCAAGATACCCGACACAGCAGGTATGTATACGCGGCGCAGATGAGTTAGTTTAGCTGAAGCGACAAATGCAAGCAGTCCTCTTACACGATGCAACAAATGCATACAAATATGCGACTGAGATTCGAACCCTTAAGTCCATCACCTGCACGCAATATCATTGCGCTCCCTCGGCGAGGATTTGACCGCTGGAGTTCCGCTCTGAGGACGCCATGCCATGGCGTCATGATCAGGGAACGAGGACGCCCGGGACGGCTACTCTGGTGGCTTCGGGTGCGGCGTCCGTCTCTTATTCTGGCGTTCATTTCGAACTTTCCTCCGTTCTTCTTCTCCTCTCTTCGCAATGAAGTTCTCCCTGAACGCTTTGTAGCGCAGGTCTTCTGTCAAGGACACATGGCTGGGTACCCCCACTGTCGGGAACGGCATTTCTGCCCTGTTTTTAGAGACTGGGATTGAGACCCGGGCCTGAGAGTGAGGGTTGAAGGGCTGCGAAGTCTTCGGTCTCCCGGCGGTTGACGGGGGAACGACCGCGCGTGGTGGCTCCATCCCTGGAAACGCCGGCTGCTGAGACCGGAGACTGACGATGCCTGAGACGACGCAGCTCGGGGGCAGTCCACTCGAATCCCAGAGGTGGCGATCCATTTGCAAAGTCAGCGCCGATCTTTGCAACGGGTCGGTCCATGTTCCACCAGTGGCGCCAGAAGCGCCCGGCTCTTCATCCGTGTGCTCAGGGAACAAGTAGTCCAGGCACAGCATTTCGGGGCTGAAGTCGCTGATGTTGCTTCCTTCGGGAATGCGGGCGGCCGTCGTGGACTTGGAGCCTTCGACGTCACTCACGGCGGCGGCTTTGCTCTTGCGCGACAAGTCCATCGCGTGTTCTTGACAAGACTGAGCTCCCACGATGAGGCTTTCGCCACATGAATCCCGCTCTGTAGACGCCAGCCGCGCGGACTGCTCTTCGCTCGGGAAGGGCAGGTGGTCTTTGCCGTAGGTTGCCTTGGCCTTCCACTGTGCTCGTGGTCAAGATGCCTCCAAAGCCCAGCTGCATGGTGAAAAAGAATCCAGTAACAAAAAAGTCAAAAGGCTGCGTCTTGGGTATCAGCCGCCACGTGGAGCACATCATCATCACGGCAGCAAATCTGGCAGATAGTATAAAGCATGCAGGTGCAGAACACATAACGACGTCTGTGTCCTCATGACGCATTGACCATGTCGCCAGATGTTACGCAAACTTTCGCAGTATTATAGTAAAATGAATTTGCCACGCTGATATGGGTTGCGTGATAAAACCACCAACCTTCGCTGTCGTTTCTAATGCAAATTGGCTCGCTCTCGCGATTTGTGCGAATCGTTTGTGTGCCGCACTGTAAAAATGAAGTTTTGGAAGTTTTCTGAAAGAACCTGCTAAAATTTAAAAAATAAAGCTAGCAATGCATACAGACCTGGTTCTCTGTTGCTGCTACATGCTTCGCTGTTGGCGACTCCTTTGTATTTATTACTGTGGCTCCCAAATCTACCAAGCTCTTGTGAATGGCCAAAAAACATTGTTATACAAGGTAGCTGCCATATTATCAAAGGCGGCATCTCCTGAGTAGCACTGAAGCACCGACTGTTGGGTTAATTAGCTTAGCGTGCCAAACAAACAGCGCAGCTGTGCACATACACGGCTCTAAACAAACTAGGCAAAGCAGTGCTCAATAAAAAACGACCTTTATTTGGATTCTGTAACCACAATGTTTCCGCTTAGACAACTGCATTAACCACACAGATAACGGAGTGGATTCTCTAACCACAATGTGCTATACGACTACGATGAACTATATCGACGGAAATTACCAGCGCAAGAAACGTTTTCAGAATGCAAGGACCTGCCCTGCGTCCATCCTCCCTTCTGTGTTTGTCCGTTGTGTGCTTTGTTATGCTTCCTGAAAACGTAACCATCTAGGCTGTCTACAAGCTCCTTTAAAAGATAGTAACGCTATTTCTCTCTGGACACGACTCAAGACGTGTGCACGGCTAACGCTAATATGAAGACATCTCTATAATAGCCCGCAGAAACTAGGTGATCCTAAGACCAACGTAAAAAGTTGTAACTCTTTCCGAGAAAGGCCTTTTTTTTTTCGAACGAACAATTACGACAAGTGGCCAGAGTTAGCAGACGGTTCTCGCAAAATCAGGGCCACTAAATCGTCTTCCGACGGCAAATGAACAGAAAATAAAGGAGACCTTGTTGCCCACACCGCTCTCGACCACGGCATGGCAGGAAAGAAAAAAAAATGGCTGAGGCTTAACTTGGTTAAGCCTGGAGAATGCGAAGCATCATCGTGTCGCGTAATTTGGAGGCGCACAACCACAGCGACGGCGCGAGGTGGGCCCCCCGTTTCTCCACTGTCGTGACGTCATAGTGTCACGTGGTGTGACGTCATGTATCACGTGATTTGGAGGCGCACAACCACAGACCACAGCGACGGTGCGAGGTGGGCCCCCGTTTCTCCACTGCCGTGACGTCATCGTGTCACGTGGTGTGACGTCATGTATCAAGTGATTTGGAGGCGCATAACCACGGTGAAGGGCTGAAGTGGTAGCTAAAGTAGTATGCTTCGCATAAAAACACATGGCCCTAGTCAGTGCTGAAGCAGTTTCCGAACATTGACACTGAAACTCTCTTGGAAGCAGTCTCGCCTTTGTAGATAATAGCCAAAGAAAACCAGGAACAGATTGCCAGCGATAATACATCGCAGCGATAAACTCTGCAATCTCAAGCAAATGTTATCTCCGTAGTTCATCCTCTGCTGACATAGTTCCGAAAATCGCGGTGTCGTCTTCTGGGAAACGCAGTAAGCATGCATTAAACGGTTCCCAACTAACACACAGCTGCCCGAACATTGCTTGAATTCCCACCCAAAATTGAAACAACATACTCGCCCACTGAATGCAGGCTGCTTTGCTCAACACCTACTAGCAAGTTAAATGGCGTGTTAATTTAACACTAACTCCTGGAAAACAAACAAGAACAAATGCACGACTGCAGAAAAATAAAACACGTTTTTTTTTTCACAGCCGGCACCTTACCAGCGAATCGCATGAAACTATCGTTCAGGTAATAAAAAGAAAGCAAACTAGATTTGCTTGTTTGAGCTCTCGATTCTAGGATAGTCGATAAAAAATTTGAACCAGGTCCAACGAACAAAGCCCGCATATTGAAATATGTGCTTAGCGCGGTCTTCCTGCAGTGGCATACAGCACAAACAGAGACGGCGCACGTTTTGGCTTTAGGTGGCAGGAAATAAAGCTGCCAAAATAAGTGCACAAACAAGAAGCTCTAAGTCTTATTTATACCAATAGCTAATGACAAAAAATACCGATTTGAATTTCTGGAGACTTACCACAATCTCTCGGTTTCACTTTGGTAGATTACGGCAGGTATCCTTTTTTTCTCGCGTCTTCGTGGCATTCGTAAACAGCAATAATAATATCGTAACTAACCAACGTCCACGCCTACACTGGAAAAATAATATATAAAAGGTAAATTAGCGCTCGCAATGCGCACTGAGCGGTTATGGGAGTGCGCCGTTTTGTCACAAAACAATGACATACCGAAAAGCTGAAGATGTCGTCCCACCGTCGCAGATCACGGACAGCTCTCAACGAGTCGAAACGCGGCTGTGGTGGGCTGCTTGGGAGCGATTCTCCTCCACAACTATTGGGCGTCGCTGATGTACAGCCAATGGGCGGCCGGGATGCGCGCCTCCCCGTGGTCGTTTGGTCAAGTTCTAAGGCAGGGGAAAAGATTACTTCAGTATCGTGTATTTGTACATAGCTTATATTGCCGCCCTACCCCTGTCCTTTCTTCTATCGCTCCCCCGTTTCTTTCCCTCTCCCTGTCTTTTCATTCCCTCTAGCTGCAGCTCAGGTGCTTCGGGATTCGATGACAGATACTGCGGCTAGCAATGCCTTTTCCTTTCATTTTTATTTTTATTAATAATAAATAGCCACCAAGAACAACAACAGGGGAGTAAGTTTCTACTGCCGTCATCACACGTGAACAGAAGGAACAAGTGTGATAGCTCGGATTAGTGCGTAATTCACGTAAGGTTCAAAACAACCAAGGGACAAGACACAAGCGCTGAGCTTAACTAAACGGTTGTAATCGGTTTATGACAAGGACAGAACAACGCCTGCCACTTCCCCCCTGGCTAACTCGACGACTCACCCGTGTTGTTGTAACTGAAAGAGCGGTGAAAATGAAATTGCACGGGCCTGCCGACTGGCTCGAGCTGAGCCACCACCGCTGCCACGTGCAGATAGACGATAATTCAGAGATATGAGAGGAGAGAGTGAAAGAACCCCACATTTGTTGTACGGATAAAGAACGAGAAGATTCGGAAAGAAGGGAAACTCTCTCTGGTCTCTCTCGCTCTCTATCCACTCACGTGAACGCCCGCCTGTTTCTTGGCCTGCGTCGATGCCGACGTGAATCCTCTTGTGTGTCAGCTTGTTACAGTCGACGACAGTTGCCGTGGTGGTTACCCTGATCACGGCCGCTCAATGGAGGCCATTGAGAGGCCGTGCCCTGATGCTTCCGACCTTCGTGCGCGGAGCGGCTCGGTCACCACCCCTACGTGTGACAACGAAAGGGTACGCTTACCTGCGCTGCCTTCAATTATGCCAGGCGTCAAAGCTGCCGCGGTGGCTCAGTGGTTATGGCACTCGGCTGCTGAACCGAAGTACGCGGGTTCGATCTGGGCCGCGGCGGTAGAATTTCGATGGAGGCGAAATTGTAGAGGCTCGTGTACTGCACGAGGTCAGTGCACGTTAGAACATCGGGTGGTCGAAATTTACTACGGCGTCCTTCATAGTCTGAGTCGGTTTGGGACGTGAAACCCCCATAATTCTTAAACAATTACCAGGAGTCAGTTAAATGAGGCGTCGCACTGTGGATGGCGTAGTCTCCGCTTTGTCTCTTTGGTTACTGTTATTTGGATACAGAGACAAGTACAGTCACCAACTTTCACAAAGCGCCGAAACGTCGCGGCAGGCTGTAAACCAAGCTAAGGGATGCGAGTGTGGTCAATGGCAAAAACATGTGAATGAAAATGCATATACAATATTTCGCTTTCTTTTACTGGAATGTTTTGCTGTCATGGAATGCGTGCTGATGCTATTCAATTTCACGCCAACAGGAGTAGCATGAGAGTCATGTCCCAGACAGAGCAGAATGATTTGCAGGGCAAATTATGCTTGGGCAGCGCCTCCTGTATACTTTCTGTGCCTGGGAGAACGCTCTCCTCAGGCCGTCGAGAGCTGGCTCCGCCGCCGCTCGCGGCTGCCGCTAGGAGGCGCTGTGTGAGTAGAATACGTAAAGAATACGTCGCGCGCGGCGGGTGCCTCGATGCCTCTATGCTCGATGCCCGCTCTTATCGAGGATACGAGAAGCTCGGCTACTGCTGATCGGCCGCGTGCAGTACGATTCTTGTTTCTTTTTCAAGGATCAGGCTGGGCGCACTTCTGCCGTGTCGTTTTCAGCTGCAGGGCCAACCATTACGTTCATGAAGAACGTTTATTGATGATTCGTGCTTCACGATATCAGCAACACGACGCAGCACATACACCAACATTTTCCGGATGCTCGCCAATTCGACGACAGTGCTGATCCGCGGCTTGAATGGCTTGAAGTCACTTTCCCTATGTACTTAGAAGGGCTAAAAAAAAGATCTGGGCATACCCGTGAATTTCTCCGAGACGAAACCAATCAGGCAATTCTGATCACTACCTATTCCACAGTAGCGTGTGTCATATATCTGCTGACTGAAGAGAAGTTCTTTTTCGTCGTCATCCGAAAATTCAACAGCGATCCAATTGAATCCCTGTTTGGTAGTTTGCGAATGTCATGCGGGTACGTGTAACGACATGTTGGATGTTCGGGCTGCATTGCCAGGTCTCGAAAAGCTACTGAAGACCGGGATCGCTACGTCTAATTCAGCATCCAATATTCCACACAAAGACCCGCTGACGTCTTTTTTTCTGCGCAACCAACTCCTACTCCAGCTCCAAAGCCTCCCCAGACGTTGACTGTGCAAGCAGCGCCGAAGCTGTCGAGAGCAAGATTGGTGCTTCTGAGGCTTACTACCACAATTTTGCCACAGCACCTGCCGTCGCTTCGGATCTCGGCTACCGCTTATGTGGGCGGTTGCATTGCACGAGTTGTTGGCGAGCATATGGATTGCGAGAACTGCTTTACTTTGTGTACGAAGCCGATTAGCAACCAGCCACTCCTTCAGTTCACCCGCAGCCAAGACCGAGGTGGGATGCTCTACCCGTCAGATCAACTTCTCTTCGTTCTCGATTCATTAAGAGCTTTTGCCGACCGTGCCCTGCAGGACGATCAGACCTTGAAAAATCCTCTCACCACTTTAGTAGAGCACGCTGTCCCAGTTCTTCGCGCTTCAAAGTTGCTGAAGTGCAAGAGCGATGGCATCAACGAGCACAGGCTTAAGCTCATGAACCTTATATCGGTTCGTTTCCTGAGGCCGCTTCTCTGCAACTACGCATTCAATGTCAGTGACAAGCATGACGCAGTTAAACATTTTGCAAAAAAGCCCCTTTCGCGAAAGTACGCGAGGCTCTGAGGATGGCGTACGTTTTACTGCCGTGTGGGAGTTAGCCGCCACAATAAATACTTCTTTTTTCGATTTTGAGTAAGTGTTGACTCACAACGCACTGATATTGAATATATGAACCTCTATATCTGCGCAGCGTTATGTGCAGGCAGATGATGCAGCGTCTCACGTTACATAGCTGGTGGCACTGACAGCAGGGCGCATTTTTCGCGCGTACCATACACGCTCAAGTTGAGCATCAACGATGCGACTCGAGATTCCATGCAGTCTTGCAGGAAGTGCGCGGCAGATCAAAGCTCCACATTTTTTGGCGCCAACTCTGGCTTCGGTGGCGACAATGGTAACTCTCAAAAACTTTACGAAGGAAACGCGGGATCAGGTACCGCTTTGGAAGCAGTCTAACGGCTTTACGTGCTACTTACATGAGTAAACAACAGCACGCAACGGAGCTCTTTCAGAGCCCAAACTTTCAGTATTAGCTGCTGCCAAGCACTGCTTTCAAATAGCGACCCTCAGACAAGCGAACTTAAAGGTGACAACAATTTTCCACGCAGTGGATTTAAGCAGGCGCGCGCTGTCATATAAGCGCAGCAGACGACGCGCGAGCGCATTGCACAGCAGTAGCCGCGAAAGACACGAATAAAATGGTCCGGTTACCCTTAACGACAAGTGCTTCCGAGCTCCTTTTTAAAAGAAGTTTTGATTGTACTTGAAACAACACGAATGCAGCCGAAAACTCAACGACAGAACAGCCAACGTTTTTAGATCCCTTTCAGTTTGCAAGCTCCCCCACGCCGCGCCCGAGAAAGCGGCCCCCGTCCGCTTCCACTCACCACGCGGCGCTGCTGTCGCTGTCGGCCCGGAGGCGCCGGAGCGCTCGCGCTTGGCAGTTGCTGTGACAGCCTGTTCTCATCCGCGATAACATTGGGAGCGAACACGTCGAACTCAAATTTGCTGTACTTTTGGAGCTGCCACGTTGAAACTTCAGCCTCATGGTTAAAGAAATGTTTCACCTGGCTAGTAAGGGTGAGATAAAGAGCAGGCTGATGCCAGTTCGCAAAAAACCAATCGTTTGCATTGTGCTTTATCGCATCACGTTTGCGACGTTTAGCGCTGATGATATGCGTATGTTGGAGTAGAGCTATCAATATTTCCTCGGGAGAATGCACGAAACATTAATGAAAGGATAAAACTAGCGATGTTCCGCTTCTAGATCAGTCACAAAATTCCGCGCTATATTATCAACGAAGCACCGCACATGCGAGCAGCATTTTGCACGTTCTTTAGAATTCCAATTTCAGAGAACACAAGTATAAATGCAGACACACTTAGCTGGATGCAGGGAGGGAATAACTATAGAAGAGCTTTTTATTTGCAATGATAGCACAGACAGGAGCAGCGTACTGCACTTTCATTTTTAGAATGTTAATTTCATTGAACACAGACAAGCATTAAATACAGACTCACTAAGTAGGAAGCACGGAGGGAATGGCTACTTGAAGGCGAGCTTTTTTATTTGCAATGACAATACTTCTCTGTTCTCTAGCCGACGGTTCACGTCTCTCGCCTAGAAGTGGATGCGTGTCACTATGACAAAATGCAGCACTTGGCATGTAAAAGTGGCCATATGCTCTGCACATCCAAGCCGAACAAGGTTTTGCAATTCAAGCTCGTCTAGCAGCGCCTAAAAAACGTCCCTTTCAAAAACGGGACCTTCCTTCAAAGAAATCGGGATTGCTTTGTTTACAATGTTGGTAAACTCTAGCATCTTTTTGGTGGGATGCTTTAAGCACCCTTGCTTGAAGGTTTTTTATACTGTAAGATAAGCGTCACTGCCAACAACTGGCACAGGACAGCTGATATCTTCCATGCTGGTATCTGCTGGCTGCTCCAAATCAGGCGGCGGTGACCATGGCGTAGACGCGAAGGGCCACGCTGGTCGGGCAAACAGCGTGGCGAGCGCCACCGCACGGAAGGAAACGGAAAGGCGACAATCCGCGCACCGCAGCTTTCAAACTGAAAGGGATCTAAAAACGTTGAGAACAGCTGCGTACGGTCTGCATTTCTACCAGCGACGCGCGGCAGTGATCCTACTCCGGTGGCGGCGCGTGGCGGCGAAAGGCTGTACTAGCCCCGACGGCGGGCTCCCATTGTTCGCCTCTCGTTCTCCCAGGCACAGAAAGTATAGAGGAGGCGCTGGCTTCGGCCTTTCGTATTGCATGCAATATATTGTATGCAATAGCGTCGCAAAGATAGCCGTTTCAAAATTTTTCACTTCGATTGTAACCACATGTCTATTTCTACTGTACAGTCGTCAGCACGTCTGTCTAGAGCCGGAAGGCCAGCCTTTGGCTGCACATACTATAAAAGCTGCCATGCATGTTAGCTATCACCTGCTATCATTAGCACACATCACAGCGCACGAGTCCGACTATAATCTGGGCAAGTGCGGTCTCCACAAATGACGGTGTAAGAATAATATACTGAGGTGTTGACACTCTCCTCCCGCCGCGTGCGAGCGCGCCGCCTGCTCGCGGCCACAATATGTTCGGGGGAGGGAGCGGGTGTTGCCATGGCAACCGGTCGCTAACCTAGAGGGCGCTGCGAAAGGCGGGCCCATAGAGCCCCTCGATAATTTGAAAGTAGCGTCTTTCTGTGAACTATGCCGATCCTCCTCTCTCACCTCTCCCATCGGCGCTTTTCTCAACGGTGATTGGCTCCGCGGGCATTGCGCGCTTGCACTTCGCGTTATTCGCGCTCTTTTAGTGCAGCACTATGCCGAGTTGCTGCGCATTTCAGTGCACAAGCCGGCGTGAAAAAGCCTTTGTTCTTTTCGCGATTCCGAGCGGCAAAAAAGACAGCATTAGAAGAAAAAAGCAGCTGCACAACATCGGCCTCAAGAATTTTACCCCGACGAAGACTGCCCACCAGGGTTGCCAGGTCCTCGGGGAAGAAAAGCGCCAAAAATTTCCGAAAAGTAGCCAAAAAAGTCGCCAAATAGGACAAACATTTCATTTATTAGCCAAAAAAGTCGCCAAGGTAGGAGAAAACGAGAATATTTTTTTACATCGATACATGTGGTAAAGAATTTCTCCAGACAAAAAGATGTTTTACTATGTGTTAACCGAAATAACCTCTGTTTAGGTCGATCTTAAGTGAAAACACCCTGCATTCCGTGTGGCTGCAAGGAAGAAAGACGCTCGTTATGGGTGACCGAAAGTAAAAATGCCTCCATTCCGGATGCTCACGAAGTAGGTGCTTTATTGTATTGTCACCATGTATTTATTGTATGTCACATGTCACCATTTGAAAACTATAGGAAGTGTGGCAATCATACCAATCATTTAGAAGGCATCCTTACCTTTCAGCTTCGGGTCGTCCATTCACTGTTTCCGGAATACCCGACGGGCACTTGCGTTTCCCCATAGCGAAACCAGAGCGCACCGTTCTTTCGCACCCGCTGGGCCACAGTCACTTGTCTCCGGACTTTTTTTCCTCGGTGTTCCCGCCAAAAATCGCGTGTGTCATGTACAGTCTTTGCCAAAAGTAACCGTTTTGCCTGTTGATTGCATACAGTGAGTTATAATGGTGCTATTAGCGTCGGTAACACCGCGTACATTCCGTTTTTTAATATTTTAATGTCCTCCCAAAAACAACTTCATGTTCGCCACACAGTGGCGGGTTTTTAGCAGCGGATATGACATCACCTGGCGCGAGCTTGATGACCGGACAAACAGTAAATATCCTGCAAATTGTGTGAATAAATAGAGACACATTTTGTCACCTGTCTGCGTTTTATATTAGATCAACAAGAACAATTTGTTTGTCTTAGATAAAAGCCCTGCAAAGCAAGTAAAATAAAAATACACCACCAGGGGCGCTCTGGCATAGAAACAACGCTGCCAGTCTCACAGAGAGCAGGCAACCATGGAGTACAAACTTCCGCGACGTGCTCTGGCTGGCTGTTTTGATTGGTTGCGCCAGGTGCCGTCATTGGGAGAGCGAAATAGGAGTGGGAAGCCCCGCCAAAATCGAGTTGAGGGCAGCGTTTTGTTTGCTTGTATTTTGAAATTTCTTCACTGAATAACTCCGGTTCCTGTGCATCGATTCCTGTAATTCTTTTTAAGTCAGCATCTGTGTGACATAAAGAACCCACCTGAAGTATAGCTGGTATCCCCCCAAGCAGTGTTTCGCAGCCCCTTTAAGCTCCGAATAAGTTTAAAGTAAGGTGAGCCCTTAACCTCACGTTTTGACACGTTTCGGTCTTTAGGGGTTCAGTGAATGCTTCGTTATGCTGTTGAGAAGTGAAAACCTACTGCTCGGTTACTTTTGGCAAAGGGTACCGGTACATATGCCTACTGGCGCCTCTTTCTGCTTCGTATAGCAACCAATTCTATTTTTAAAGTGCATGTAACATGTCGGTAAAACTCAGTAGTATACGAATTATTAGCAAAAAAAGTCGCCAAAAAGTAGCCAAGTCGCCAACCTCAAATTTTTGTCGCCAGACGCCTCTAAGAGTAGCCAATTTGGCGAGAAATCGCCAAACCTGGCAACCCTGCTGCCCACCTCTGCGAGCAACTGTGCATTTCTTCCAAGCGACTGTGTATACTGAAACTGCATGCATGCGCATCACAAAGCCAACAACCTCACTTAATTCACGGATCATTTTGCGTCGTTATGCCTGCTATTGTTGTCACTTCATGGTTCCGCTCAACATGCTATAATAGCGGCGGCTGATGCATACAATGTGTGTGCATGTGTTAGCAAGTGTGGAAGCAAAAGTGTTGGTATGCGTGCAGCGGTATCCGCGGTGCGGTAAATTTTTCGAACCTCTGGTAATGGTGCAAACGCAGTAATGCGGCGCATGTCCCGAGCGAGATTTAACCTAGATTTTTTTTTATTAATGCAACTTGTCTAACGATCTACGCTTATTTGTTGTTTTGCTGAACCGTTACGCTTCTACCAGGGGAGATTATCAATGCCACATTCTCGGAAAAGACCTCATAATGCATTCACATAAATAATTAGTTTTATAATCACTTCAGTGCTTTCCATTGTTGCCTGAATGTACTCAAGTGTTGTAAATATCCAATGCATGCCTTTTTTGTATATTCATTGCTACAGTTTGTGATCATTTGCTTTAGTTGAGCATGGTCGCGTAGCCTTTTGTTGAATACATCATCCGCTCAAAAACTATAGGCCTACATCTGCGCTGTTTCATTTCCCTAAGTATGTTTTTGTTTTCTGTGTTTTGTTTTGAGGACTGCACCCAACGGGTGACAAATGTCCACAGCTGGCTTATTTTCGGTGTAAAACTACATGACTCATCTGTAATAAACATTGCATCTGAAAAACTGTGTGTCATATTGTGACTGTATATATACTCAAGACTGATATTAGTCAGGCATTTGCTTTAGGATAGCCTTGACTGTGGCTGACCAAATTGCTAAGACCCAATAACTTTCTCTTGGGTTTTGTCACGGTCGTTGCTATCAGTTTTTTCTTTCCTAACGTAACATCTCTTTAAGCGGATTTAAAAAGGAATAGAACGTGGGCGGAAAATGCCCAAGTGTGTCAAACTTTGGGGGTGGTCTATCTAAATTTGGAAGCCAACACTGAGTTTCACATAGTCAAATTAGGTTGGACCCCAATGTTGGTCAAATATGGACGACGTCAAATTAATGGGTACCAGAGAGATAAATTTTGGGGATAGCCCACCTAATTTTGGAGCTCACCATTGAATTGGTCATATTAAAATTAGGCTTGACACCAATTTTGATGAAATTCGGACAAGGTCAAATTTCGGTGGTTGAGAGGGCCAAATTTTGAGGTGCGGACACTTTCCTTGGATGACGGAAAAACGGTGCGCGGATCTTTGGCTCTCGGCTTCGGCTCGACATCACCTCAAGGTCGCCGACAGCGGGTGCTGAAGTCGTTTCATGCTTAATAGAAAAAAAGTTCATATTTGTTTTCAAGCCGCCGCGAAAATTCTCAACTACAAAAACGATTAAGCCGTTGCATGTGCACTGCGCGCGGTGCCGAATCTCAGACTGAAACTTGATGAAAAATTTTAGGACGGCCATAGAAGCAAATGCCCCAGCTTGTTCCCAGCAACCTTCCCACTTCTGAAACTCCACTCGTGAACAACTTCGCGATAATTAGTTCGAAGTGAATCTACATTTAACTAAACACTGGTATGCTGAAAATATTCAGGAATGTTCAAATCTATTGTAGATATTATGCTTCATATACTATGCCGTGTTGAGACAGACGGTATTGAAAAGTCAAAAATAATGTGAGATGTATGTAGCAAGTGGTTTTGTTCGTGCCGCAAGCGCTCGGAATTGGCACTTTCATTGCGCGAACGAGACGCTAATTTACGTGGCTCGTGGTAGTCACGCGTGTCGCATGTCTTTCTCGTGTTTTTGTTCAATAACAGAGAGTGTAAAAAAGCGCGAACTTAAGAGCGCGCGCATGTGTCAGCCAAGTGCCCGGACGGCGAGCGAGCGATGGCCAAAAAAGCGTGCCGTGTGCAGCGCGCGCAGCCGGCGGGCGAGAATATTCGAGGAGGAAAACGCCGGAGTGGAGGAGAGTGTCGCTACTTTCAAATTATCGAGGGGCTTTACGGGCCCACGCTTGGCGGCTCGGTCCGGCGTGGCGCGGCTCTGCGCATGTGTTCCTGCCACATTTATGAATGTGCGGCTGCACTTCTTTGCTGTCTTAAACGCGTTCTTTTATTTTGCAACAAGACCGTGCTGCGCAATGGGAAGAAAGTGCTTCGTGCCCAACTGCAGTTCGGGGTACCGGACTTGTGCGCAGCGTATGCCATTACTCAAAGCTACTTCCGACAATGTTCGTTCGGAGAAGTGGCGCCGTGCGATTCCTAGGGCATACCGGACTTTAATGCCCACTGACCATGTGTGCGCCAAGCATTTTGCAGAGGACGCGATATCCCGGGCATATTACGCGGAGTTCGATGGCTACTTGACGCGGAAGAGAGGCCCGTGCTTTCCAGAAATGCAGTTCCTACCTTAGTTTTGAACTGTCCCAAGTATCTCACGCGGCAAGAGATACCTAGAAAGCCACCTCGGAAGCCACCTAGAAAATTCCTTTTATCCGGAATTGTCATTAATATGTTTTAACATGCCACATTTTTTGCTACATTTGCTGTTTAGGTTACATCGAAAACTGCTGTTATCGCGCTGTGACACTGATTATATCTTGAACATTCACCCAGTTACAGCATTTTTTGTTTGCCCTGGCCATATGGTGTCAATACAGTTCTGAATTTTTTTTTGTTTTTAAATTGTGGAAGTACAGGACAGTCCAAGCATCTGAGATGGTGATTTCCTCGTATTTTTTCACCTCATTGTGAGTTTCGAAAGCGTACTTGGCTGAACGCTGACCCCTGCACACGTAAGTCCTTCAAGAGCCATTTAGCCTCCTGTAGAAAGGAGCTTAATGAAAATTATGCCCGTTCTAACATGCGCTGACAGCGCACAGTACACGAGCCCCTAGAATTTAGCCTCCATAGAAATTCGACCGCCGCGGCCGGGATCGAACCCGCGTCTTTCCGGTCAGCAGCCGACCACCATAACCACTGAGCCACCGCGGCGGCCGATAAGAATGGAGCAAGAAAATTTCCGGTGCGGCAATTTTCTACCATTGCGAGCGGAAAATGGTACCGGGACCCCCACTTACATTCGTTGTGCTTAGAGCTATGGGTAGATCGAATGAAACAGGAACCGAGTGAGGAAGCGAAACGTGTATGGGCTTCGAGTGCTGTTCGACCGAGTCCATATCTTTAACTGCTTTACACACGATAATTTCATACAAACATAGTTTTCAGACTGGCACACTACTGATTTTAATTTCAAGCAAGGAATTTCCTTACAGTTTTGAATTCAATTCACGCCACCATAGCGAGAATCGAGCTGGAGCAGCGGAACCTCAAGGCGCCAGCACCGCTCAACTGGGCCCGCTGACATCTGCGCCATCTGTCGGCTTGCAGCCGAACTGCAAGGCACGCCCCGCCGCGGCCGAACATAATAGGGGTGCTCGTGCGGGCGCAGTGTCAACACCGCAGTATTCTTGCACCGTGCCACAAATCTACTGGCTTCGGTTCACGATTACGCGTCCTGGAGAATTTTGTCGCCGACTGTACATGCGCACGCCTGCTGATAACGTCTGGTTTAAGATAACGTGCATCTGAGCATGCGTCGCCGCCCTGGTGACACTGCCATCATCACTATCGCCCCGCCGGTCCGCAGCCGCGATCGCCGGTACAAACTTTGCAGCTTGCGGAACCAAAGCCGAGATAACACGTCTGGACGCAGGCTGCAGCAAAAATTTCCCGAAACGTATTGTTTCGGAATTTCGTTTAATTACCAGGGTAGTCGGTAGGTGCAAGGAAAAGCCAATGCCAGAGCTCAGCGCCTACATTCGCAAGCATGCTAATGCGGATCGCAAGAGCGCAATCTCCTCCCTTGCCTCTTAAAGCTCGGACATGAGCTTTAATTGCGAAAGCAATACTACTTGCCCTTCCCAGGATGACCACCATCGTGCCGCGGCGGTGACCACCATTGACCTTCATTTGACCTTGATTGCATTAGATTGGATTACATTAGATTGTATTGGACTGGATTAGATTACACTAGATTAGATTGCATTGGATTGGATTAGATTGCATTGGATTGGATAGGAGTGGATTGGATAGCATTGGAATGGATTGGATGGGATTGGATTGCATAACCGATGCATCACCACAAGTCTAACCACACGCACCACCACCAGCTACACTACCAGCTGTACCATGGCGTAGGTACGGATATTCATGGCAAAACAGCGCGGAAAAAACACGAGGACGGAACAAACACGACAACACGAGCGCTGACTTTCAACTGACGATTTATTACGCACATGTGTACATATATAGCATTCCCACCAAACACTAAACAGAACAAAAAAAACACTGCATCATCACTGAAAATATTAAAGCTACATATCTACAAATGCATGCTCCAAAAAGGCTGTCATCCCATACGTCCACGCATTTTCACACCGTCTGAAGAAAGTGGGGCGAAAATTTCAAATTGATGTGGTATTTTCGTCTCGCAGAAAATTAAGCAACATTTGCCGAGCTGTGCAGCGGAAGCGAGAGGCCCTACTAGGAAGGAGGATCGGTGGTGGTTGTACCACAGCACACGTAGAGAGGAGGGTTGAGTGCATCGAGGGTGTTGTTTATAAGATTCCCCTTTCTTGCGGTGGGTGGTATGTTGGCCAGACTGGGAGATGTCTAAACGAACGCCTGAGGGAGCACCATAATTCTTTGGACAAGGCTGCCGGTTCGAATTTGGCGCTTCACTGCAGGCAACCTGAGCACACGTGCGGCCCATTGCTTCATCAGACATCCGTCATCTTCAAACATAAGGATCAGATAGTAAGAGAAATAGTAGAGGCGTATCACATTGACAAAGGGGGTACAGCATGCATTAGGAAGCCCTCATTATCACTGGCTAACCGCGAAATCACCTTTTTGGAGCATGCATTTGTAGATATGTAGATTTAATATTTTCAGTGATGATGCAGTGTTTTTTTTGTTCTGTTTAGTGTTTGGCGGGAATGCTATATATGTACACATGTGCGTAATAAATCGTCAGTTGAAAGTCAGCGCTCGTGTTGTCGTGTTTGTTCCGTCCTCGTGTTTTTTCCGCGCTGTTTTACCAAGGATAGTAATAACCAACTTGCCCACCTTTCTGTACTTCTAAATGTACGGATATTGCTTTCGCAATTACCGGGATTAACCAAGCTAAGCCACAGCGAACTTTTTATTGTCGTTCATGACCTTTTCAAGCTCTGAGATGAGCTTTGGGTTTTCAGCTGCCATCTCGACGAGACGGTCTGCCCCGGCGACCTCCCTGGCCTTCTAGGCAGCCCGGGACTTCCTGGCAGCTTCGCTGTTTTTCGTACGGCGTTGCAAGTAACCCGGGTCCTTGTACTCTTTCGGATCGGAACTCTGGCGTCTCATCGGACCGACGGTGCTGGTGCATTGTTCAGGAGGACCCCCCACACAGGCAGAGCCGCCGGTGACGCTTTGAGAGACCGTAGGGGAAGACGAGTTGCTGCTATCCGACGATGTACGGATGTTCGTCACTGTACTTGAACCGAAAGACTTCATGGCGTCGTGCATGGGGTACGAGAAGGCTTGCGAGTTCCATTTCGGCGGCCGACAAGGTACCAAGAGTCCAATATATTCTGCATGGGAAAAGAAAAAACACAAAAGAAAAGCTTTAAAAGGACTGAACACTTACCAAAACGTGTCATAAGATTATGGTGGAAATAAAAATGTCGTGCTTCTAATTGTGAGAATAGAGCACTCCAGTATCTGGGAAACGAGAATTTATTACAGTAATTTGCCATTGAAAATCGTAAAAAAGCCACCTAGAGGTGAAACTCGAAATTATCGCTGTAGCCTACCATGTTACCACACCTCGGTAAAATATCGGTTGCTTTAAGTTCGCAGTTGTTTATTTTCTATTTGGAGTGTTCATGTGTTTTTGTTTATATTTAACACTCTCTCCAGTGCGCCCTTCGACGAAAAGCAAAGCTTCCTTCGCATCATCGGTCATGCGCTTTTGGCTTTTGTGACTAGATGACGCCAGAATGTTTTGAATTTCTCGTGTAGATCACAGAGCGGCAACCACAGCCTACTAAAACGTTCGTCTACCAGGGGTTAATCGACTTTTGGAGTAGAAACTTCAATGGACGCTACTCGCCAATGGGCACTGAAACTTCATTAGACGTCCGCAGGACGTCTCAAACGTCCCCAGTTCGTCCTGGGGAGTTTCAGTGTTTATTGGGTCTATAAATTAGAAATGTGTTTTTACTGTGGGTGAGATTTGTATAAGTTTTTGGTACAGCACTTCTGCCCACGTGCAAACACGTTCGCTGAGCGTGGTTTCCAGCGTCGGGATGCATATATAAAACGAGCGCACTCATAGATTAAAAAAATCGTGGTAAATATCTTCTACACCATTTCCAACAAAATCGCTGCGGAATACAGCACCTTA
The DNA here is from genome assembly GCF_055824585.1 of Amblyomma mixtum. NCBI lineage: Eukaryota > Metazoa > Arthropoda > Arachnida > Ixodida > Ixodidae > Amblyomma > Amblyomma mixtum. The sequence continues at coordinate 24,508,794 of NC_143019.1, forward strand.
GACAGCAAGCTTTCCGTTGTGCTGAAAGAAATTGGGTTGTTAAGGTTCAGTGTGCCGTCCCTTTAAAAATTACAGCCGATCTAGCTTACTTGCCGAATTGTGAAGTGTGCGTGCTTGCACGTCGCGTTTGATTTCGCTTTCAGGCCGAGGTTGGGGTTTAGAGGTCACGCTGCAGGCAAAGATCGACGAAATCGGTGACTGAGCACCTCAGTGGTGGCGCACTATAAAATTCTCGATTCACGCCGACCCACCACCCGCGTCAGATTCGCGCCGTATCGACGGTATCAATAGACAGCTCAGCTCCATTCAACGACGCCTGCATCAGCACTTGCCGACGCACCACCCGCAAAGCCGTCGCCACTTCACTTTGTCCGGAAGAAGACCGAAGGCTGGCGGCCCTGTGGGGAGTACTGCGCCCTTAACGCCGGCACCATTCCCGGCAGGTACACCGTTCACCACATACAGGACTTCGCCCATCGCATTTATGGCTGCCACGTTTTCTCCCTGCTAGACTTGGTGAAGGCAGGCCTACACGCAGACACCCACCGACCCGGACGACGTCCCGAAAACTGCAGTCTTTACCCCTTCCGGATTGTTCGAGTTTCCCTTCATGAGCTTTGGCCTGAGGAACGCGGGACAAACCTTTCCACGCTTAATCGACGAAGACGTCCGTTGCCTCGACTTCTGCTTCGTCTATCTTAACGACATATTGGTCTTTTCCCGTAACGCCGAACACTACACGCACCTTCGGCGTCTGCTCCGCCGTCAGCGCAACGGCGAGGCACGCGGCGCGTACACCCGCTGCGGGCTGTGACACCACTCCGCGCATGCCCACAGCTGGCGGAGCGGTGGTGCCACGGCTCAGCGCACAGCCACGCTGACCTCGCGAAGTGGCTGGCGTAGTGTAGCTATCGCTACAAAACCGCCTTTATCATTTGAACTGTTGTTTATTGCAAGCCATATACAAGACAGTAGTGATACAAAACTATCGCAAAATTGACTATCGATAGTATTATCGATAGTAATACTACCGATTCTACTATCCCTTTCGGCCCTGGCGTTGTCAATTGACACCACAATACAAATATTACGCTCACGTCTCAGTAACAGAAGAAAATACTATTAATTTTTATACAATAGTTCCTTAGGGATCCCTGCTGCTATCGACATCGCTGTTTACAGACTTCAATTGAGCTGTGCGGTCTAAGGAAGTAGCAGCATGGGAGGCATGGAGTGAAGAAGCCGAGGTGTAGCAAATTTGTTCATTTTTATCTCACTAACCATTCGTTCTTCTGCGCTCAGATTTTTATATGTTGCGTGAAACGCCTATCCAAGCTCACTTCCCCGTCGGAAATATTACTGAATGCTCAGGCACTGCGTTCGAACATGAATGAATGAATGAATGTTCATTACAGAAAATGGACAAAATCTTAAAATTTGCTTTTTGATGAATTGGAAAATGGAAATTTTCGCTATTATACATGATGAATATTCGGACTGAGCCTGGAAATGACCATGCGGATGTCGGCGAACAGCAACCGGACCAAAGGAATAGCGAGAACAAATGCACGCCTGACTTTGCGCTTTTATTCCATTTTTTTACCTCTATCCTCCTCCCGTGAGCTGTGAGCATCGACACTGAGCTGCAAGAAGCGACCCCGGTATTTACACTGAAACTCGCGCTCCGCCGCTCGTGCAGCACGTGTGGCGCGCCCTCGACGCTCGTATCAATGCAGCGTGTTTGGCTGTGTTTTCTTGAGAAAGCGTATTTGGTGTGCTGATAATCAGATTCTGCTTTCTCCCCGGCCGAGAGATATCCCGAACTCATAAGCCTATGGATGAGATTGAATTTCCTGTCACCTGTAGGGAACAGCATTCGGTCAAGGCACAGACACGACGAGATTATGTTCCACTTTATGAATTATTCTATAGCAAACAGCTGGTTTGAAAACAAGCGCAAGCTTAGAGCTGTTTTATTCCGGAAAAAGTAATGACATTATAATTATTATAATATTATAGTAAAATAGATTTGCGATGCTGATATGAGTTGCGTGATAAAACCACCCGCCCTCGCTGTCGTTTCTAAGTCAAATATGCTCGCTATCGTCCTCGGCACGAATCGCTTGTGTGCCGCGCTGTAAAAATGACGAACTTTTGGAAGTTTTGTGAAAGAACCTGCTAAAAAGTAAAAGAAAAAAAACTGATAGCACTGAGGCGACCAAAACACTGGAGCATGGCGAAAGTAACACGTCCACATACCATATCGGTGGCTATTGAGAACGCCATGCCATGGCGTCATTATCAGGGAACGAGGACGCCCGGGACGGCTACTCTGGTGGCTTCGGGTATGGCGTCCGTCTCTTATTCTGGCGTTCATTTCGAACTTTCCTCCGTTCCTCTTCTCCTCTCTTCGCAATGAAGATCTCCCTGAACGCTTTGTAGCGCAGGTCTTCTGTCAAGGACAGATGGCTGGGTTCCCCCACTGTCGGGAACGGCATTTCTCCCCTGTTTTTAGAGACTGGGATTGAGACCCGGGCCTGAGAGTGAAGGTTGAAGGGCTGCGAAGTCATCGGTCTCCCGGCGGTTGACGGGGGAACGACCGCGCGTGGTGGCTCCATCCCTGGAAAGGCCGGCTGCTGAGACCGGAGACTGACGATGGCTGAGACGACGCAGCTCGGGGGCAGTCCACTCGGATCCCAGAGGTGGCGATCCATTTGCAAAGTCAGCGCAGAGCTTTGCAGCGGGCCGGTCCATGTTCCACCAGTGGCGCCAGAAGCGCCCGGCTCTTCATCCGTGTGCTCAGGGAACAATTCCAGGCACAGCATTTCGGGGGTGAAGTCGCTGATGTTGCTTCCTTCGGGAACGTGGGCGGCCGTCGTGGACTTGGTGCCTTCGAAGCCACTCACGGCGGCGGCTTTGCTCTTCCGCGACAAGTCCATCGCGTGTTCTTGACAAGACTGAGCTCTCACGATGAGGCTTTCACCACATGAATCCCGCTCTGTAGACGCCAGCCGCGCGGACTGCTCTTCGCTCGGGAAGGGCAGCTGGTCTTTGCCGTAGGTTGCCTTAGCCTTCCATTGTGCGTGTGGTCAAGATGCGTCCAGAGCCCAGGATATGCTGCACGGTGAAAAAGAATCCTGCAAAAAAAGTAAAAAGGCTGCGTCTTGGGTATCAGCCACCACATGGAGCACAACAGCATCACGGCAGCAAGTCTGACAGATAGTATAAAGCATGCAGGTGCAGAACACATAACGACGCCTTTGTCCTCATGACGCATTGACCATGTCGCCAGATGTTACGCAAACTTTCGCAGTATTATAGTAAAATGAATTTGCCACGCTGATATGGGTTGCGTGATAAAACCACCCACCTTCGCTGTCGTTGGCTCGCTCTCGCGATTTGTGCTAATCGCTTGTGGGCCGCACTGTAAAAATGAAGTTTTGGAAGTTTTCTGAAAGAACCTGCTAAAATTTAAAAAAAAATAAAGCTAGCAATGCATACAGACCTGGTTCTCTGTTGCTGCTACATGCTTCGCTGTTGGCGACTCCTTTGTATTTATTACTGTACCTCCCAAATCTACCAAGTCCTTGTGAATGGCCAAAAAACATTGTTATACAAGGTGGCTGCCATATTATCAGAAGACGGCATCTCCTGAGTAGCACTGAAGCACCGACTGTAGGGCTAATTAGCTTAGCGGGCCAAACAAACAGCGCAGCTGTGCACATACACGGCTCTAAACAAGCTAGGCAAAGCAGTGCTCAATAAAAAACGACCTTTATTTGGATTCTGTAACCACAATGTTTCCGTTTAGACAATTGCATTAACCACACAGGTAATGGAGTGGATTCTCTAACCACAATGTGCTATACGACTACGATGAACTATATCGACGGAAAATTACCAGCGCCAGAGGTCGAATTATAGTAACGTTTTCAGAATGCAAGGACCTGTCCTGCGTCCATCCTCCCTTCTGTGTTTGTCCGTAGTGTGCTTTGTTATGCTTCCTGAAAACGTAACCATCTAGGCTGTCTGCAAGCTCCTTTAAAAGACAGTAACGCTACTTCTCTCTGGACACGACTCAAGACGTGTGCACGGCTAACGCTAATACAAACACATCTCTAGAATAGCCCGCAGAAACTAGGTGATCCTAACACCAACGTAAAAAGTTGTAACTCTTTCCGACGAATGCCTGTTTTTTTTTTCGAACGAACGAACAATTACGCCAAGTCGCCAGAGTTAGCAGACGATTCTTGCAAAATCAGGGCCACTGAATCGTCTTCCGACGGCAAATGCACAGAAAATAAAGGAGGCCTGGTTGCCAAGACAACTCTCGACCACGGCATGGCAGGAAAGAAAAAAAAAACGCATGACCCCAGTCAGTAGTGAAGCAGTTTCCGAACATTGACGCTGAAACTCTGAACCCTCTTGGAAGAAGTCTCGCCTTTGTAGATAATAGCCAAAGAAAAAGCAGGAAGAGATTGCCAGCGATAATACATCGCAGTGATAAACTCTGCAATCTCATGCAAATGTTATCTCCGTAGTTCATCCTCTGCTGACACAGTTCCGAAAATCGCAGTGTCGTCTTCTGGGAAACGTAGTAAGCATTAAACGGTTCCCAAGTAACACACAGCTGTCCGAACATTGCTTGGATTCCCACCAAAATTGAAACAACATACTCGCCCACTGAATGCAGGCTGCTTTGCCCAACACCTACTAGCAAGTTAAATGGAGTGTTAATTTAACACTAACTCCTGGAAAACAAACAAGAACAAATGTACGACTGCAGAAAAAAACGTTTTTTTTTTCACAGCCCGCACCTACTAGCGAATCGCATGAAACTGTCGTTCACGTAATAAAAAAAAAAGCAAACTAGATTTGCTTGTTTGAGCTCTCGATTGTAGGATAGTCAATAAAACATTTGAACCGGGTCCAACGAACGAAGCCCGCATATTAAAATGTGTGCTTAGCGCGGTCTTCCTGCAGTGGCATACGGCACAAACATCGAGACGGCGCACGTTTTGGCTTTAGGTGGCAGGAAATAAAGCTGCCAAAATAAGCGCACAAACAAGAAGCTCTAAGTCTTATTTATACCAATAGCTAATGACAAAAATTTCTGAGTTGAATTTCTGGAGATTTACCACAACCTCTCGGTTTCACTTTGGTAGATCACGGCAGGTATCCTTTTTTTCTCGTGTCTTCGTGGCATTCGTAAACAGCAATAATAATATCGTAACTAACCAACGTCCACGCCTACACTGGAAAAATAATACATAAAAGGTAAATTAGCGCTCGCAATGCGCACTGAGCGGTTATGGGAGTGCGCCGTTTTGTCACAAAACAATGACATACCGAAAAGCTGAAGATGTCGTCCCACCGTCACAGATCACGGACAGCTCTCAACGAGTCGAAGCGTGGCTATGGTGGGCTGCTTGGCAGCGGTTCTCCTCCACAACCATTGGGCGTCACTGATGTACAGCCAAGGGGCGGCGAGGATGCGCGCCTCCTCGTGGTCGTTGGGTGAAGTTCCAAGACAGAGGAGAAGATTACTTCAATATCGTGTATTTGTACATAGCTTATATCGCCGCCCTACCCCAGTCCTTTCTTCTATCGCTCCCCCCTTTCTTTCCCTCTCCCTTTTTTTTAATTCCCGCTAGCTGCAGCCCAGGTGCTTCGGGATTCGATGACAGATACTGCGGCTAGCAATGCCTTTTCCTTTCATTTTTATTTTTATTAATAATAAATATCCACCAAGAACAGCAACAGGGGAGTAAGTTTCTGCTGCCGTCATCACACGTGAACAGAAGGAGCAAGTGTGATAGCTCGGATAAGTGGGTAATTCACGTGAGGTTCAAAACAACCAAGGGACAAGACACAAGCGCTGAGCTTAACTGAACGGTTGTAATCGCTTTATGACAAGGACAGAAAAACGCCAGCCACTTCCCTGCTGGCTAACTTGAGGACCCACCCGTGTTGTTGTAACTGAAAGAGCGGTGAAAATGAAATTGCACGGGCTTGCCGACTTGATCGAGCTGAGCCACCACCGCTGCCACGTGCAGATAGACGATAATTCAAAGATATGAGAGGAGAGAGCGAAAGAACCCCACATTTGTTGTACGGATAAAGAACGATAAGATTCGGAACGAAGGAAAACTCCCTCTGATCTTTCTCGCTCTCTATCCACTCACGTGAACGCCCGCCTGTTTCTTGGCCTGCGTCGATGCCGACGTGAATCCTCTTGTGTGTCAGCTTGTTACAGTCGACGACAGTTGCCGCGGTTGTTACCTTGATGCTTCCGACCTTCGTGCGCGGAGCGGCTCGGTCACAACACCAACGTGAAACTACGAAAGGGTACGCTTACCTGCGCTGCCTTCAATTATGCCAGGCGTCAAAGCTGCCGCGGTGGCTCAGTGGTTATGGCACTCGGCTGCTGAACCGAAGGACGCGGGTTCGATCCGGGCCGCGGCGGTAGAATTTCGATGGAGGCGAAATTCTAGAGGCTCGTGTACTGTACGAGGTCAGTGCACGTTAGAACCTCGGGTGGTCGAAATTTACTACGGCGTCCTTCATAGCCTGAGTCGGTTTGGGACGTGAAACGCCCATAATTCATAAACAATTACTAGGAGTCAGTTAAATGAGGCGTCGCACTGTGGATGCGTAGTCTCCGCTTTGTCTCTTTGGTTACTGTTATTTGGATACGGAGATAAGTACAGTCACCAACTTTCACAAAGCGCCGAAACATCGCTGCAAGCTGTAAACCAAGCTAAGGGATGCGAGTGTGGTCAATGGCAAAAACATGTGAATGAAAATGCATATACAATATTTCGCTTTCTTTTACTAGAATGATTTTGTGTCATGGAATGCTTGCTGATGCTATTAAATTTCACGCCAACAGGAGTAGCATGAAAGTCATGTCCCAGACAGAGCAGAATGATTTGCAGGGCAAATTATGCTTGGGCCTTTTGTATTGCATGCAATATATTGTATGCAACAGCGTCGCAAAGATAGCTGTTTCAAAATTTTTCACTTCGATTTTAACCACGTGTCTATTTCTACTGTACAGTCGTCAGCACGTCTGTCTAGAGCGCTCGGAAGGCCAGCCTTTGGCTGTATATACTCTAAAAGCTGCCATGCATGTTAGCTATCACCTGCTATATTAGCACACGTCACAGCGCACCAGTCCGACTTTCATCTGGGCAAGTGCGGTCTCCACAAATGACGGTGTAAGAATAATATACTGAGGTGTTGACACTCTCCTCCCGCCGCGTGCGAGCGCGCCGCCTGCTCGCGGCCACAATATGTTCGGGGGAGGGAGCAGGTGTTGCCATGGCAACCGGTCGCTAACCTAGAGGGCGCTGCGAAAGGCGGGCCCATAAAGCCCCTCGATAATTTGAAAGTAGCGTCTTTCTGTGAACTATGCCGCCGCGCCGCGCACCGTCGCCGATCCTCCTCTCTCACCTCTCCCATCGGCGCTTTTCTCAACGGTGATTGGCTCCGCGGGCGGTCTCCGGGAAAAGCGCGCGGAACGTTCGCTCTTTTTGTGTTTTCATTTTTCGTCGGCGCCATTTTTTTGCCAGCCGCCGCTGCTACGACCGAGCTGCCTGGCATTGCGCGCTTGCACTTCGCGTTATTCGCGCTCTTTTAGTGCAGCACTATGCCGAGTTGCTGCGCATTTCAGTGCACAAGCCGGCGTGAAAAAGCCTTTGTTCTTTTCGCGATTCCGAGCGGCAAAAAAGACAGCATTAGAAGAAAAAAGCGGCTGCACAACATCGGCCTCAAGAACTTTACCCCGACGAAGACTGCCCACCTCTGCGAGCAACTGTGCATTTCTTCCAAGCGACTGTGTATACTGAAACTGCATGCATGCGCATCACAAAGCCAACAACCTCACTTAATTCACGGATCATTTTGCGTCGTTATGCGTGCTATTGTTGTCACTTCATGGTTCCGCTCAACGTGCTATAATAGCGGCGGCTGATGCATACAATGTGTGTGCATGTGTTAGCAAGTGTGGAAGCAAAAGTGTTGGTATGCGTGCAGCGGTAAATTTTTAGAACCGCTGGTAATGGTGCACATCGCAGTAATGCGGCGCATGTCCCGAGCGAGATTAAACGTAGATTTTTTTTTTATGAATGCAACTTGTCTAACGATCTACGCTTATTTGTTGTTTTGCTGAACCGTTACGCTTCTACCAGGTGAGATTATCAATGCCACATTCTCGGAAAAGACCTCATATTGCATTCACATAAATAATTCGTTTCATAATCACTTCAGTGCTTTCCATTGTTGCCTGAATGTACTCAAGTGTTGTAAATATCCAATGCATGCCTTTTTGTATATTCATCGCTACAGTTTGTGATAATTTGCTTTAGTTGAGCATGGTCGCGTAGCCTTTTGTTGACTACATCATCCGCTCAAAAACTATAGGCCTACATCTGCGCTGTTTCATTTCCCTAAGTATGTTTTTGTTTTCTGTGTTTTGTTTTGAGGACTGCACCCAACGGGTGACAAATGTCCACAGCTGGCTTATTCGTGGTTTTTATGTATATTTTCGGTGTAAAACTACATGACTCATCTGTAATAAACATTGCATCTGAAAAACTGTGTGTCATATTGTGACTGTATATATACTCAAGACTGATATTAGTCAGGCACTTGCTTTAGGATAGCCTTGACTGTGGCTGACCAAATTGCTAAGACCCTATAACTTTCTCTTGGGTTTTGTCACGGTCGTTGCTATCAGTTTTTTCTTTCCTAACTTAACATCTCTTTAAGCGGATTTAAAAAGGAATAGAACGTGGGCGGAAAATGCCCAAGTGTGTCAAACTTTGGGGGTGGTCTACCTAAATTTGGAAGCCAACACTGAGTTTCCCATAGTCAAATTAGGTTGGACCCCAATGTTGGTCAAATATGGACGACGTCAAATTAATGGGTACCAGAGAGAGAAATTTTGGGGATAGCCCACCTAATTTTGGAGCCCACCATTGAATTGGTCATATTAAAATTAGGCTTGACACCAATTTTGATGAAATTCGGACAAGGTCAAATTTCGGTGGTTGAGAGGGCCAAATTTTGGGGTGCGGACACTTTCCTTGGATGACGGAAAAACGGTGCGCGTATCTTTGGCTCTCGGCTTCGGCTCGACATCACCTCAAGGTCGCCGACCGCGGGTGCTGAAGTCGTTTCATGCTTAATAGAAAAAAAGTTCATATTTGTTTTCAAGCCGCCGCGAAAACTCTCAACTACAAAAACGATTAAGCCGTTGCATGTGCACTGCGCGGTGCCGAATCTCAGACTGAAACTTAATGAAAAATTTTAGGATGGCCATAGAAGCAAATGCCCAAGATTGTTCCCAGCAACCTTCCCACTTCTGAAACTCCACTCGTGAACAACTTCGCGATAATTAGTTCGAAGTGAATCTACATTTAACTAAACATTGGTATGCTGAAAATATTCAGGAATGTTCAAATCTATTGTAGATATTATGCTTCATATACTATGCCGTGTTGAGACAGACGGTATTGAAAAGTCAAAAAGAATGTGAGATGTATGCAGCAAGTGGTTTTGTTCGTGCCGCAAGCGCTCGGAATTGGCACTTTCATTGCGCGAACGAGACGCTAATTTACGTGGCTCGTGGTAGTCACGCGTGTCGCATGTCTTTCTCGTGTTTTTATTTAATAACTGAGGGTGTAAAAAAGCGCGAACTTAAGAGCGCGCGCATGTGTCAGCCAACTGCCCGGACGGCGAGCGAGCGATGGCCAAAAAAGCGTGCCGTGTGCAGCGCGCGCAGCCGGCGGGCGAGAATATTAGAGGAGGAAAACGCCGGAGTTGAGGAGAGTGTCGCTACTTTCATATTATCGAGGGGCTTTACGGGCCCACGCTTGGCGGCTCGGTCCGGCGTGGCGCGGCTCTGCGCATGTGTTCCTGCCACATTTATGAGTGTGCGGCTGCCCTCCTGTGCTGTTTTAAACGCATTCTTTTATTTTGCAACAAGACCGTGCTGCGCAATGGGAAGAAAGTGCTTCGTGCCCAACTGCAGTTCGGGGTACCGGACTTTAATGCCCACTGACCATGTGTGCGCCAAGCATTTTGCAGAGGACGCGATATCCCGGGCATATTACGCGGAGTTCGATGGAAGAGTGCTACTTGACGCGGAAGAGAGGCCCGCGCTTTCCAGAAATGCAGTTCCTACCTTATTTTTGAACTGCCCCAAGTACCTCACGCGGCAAGAGATACCTAGAAAGCCACCTCGGAAGCCACCTAGAAAATTCCTTTTATCCGGAATTGTCATTATTATGTTTTAACATGCCACATTTTTTGCTACATTTGCTGTTTAGGTTACATCGAAAACTGCTGTTATCGCGCTGTGACACTGATTATATCTTGAACATTCACCCAGTTACAGCATTTTTTGTTTGCCCTGGGCATATGGTGTCAATACAGTTCTGAAATTTTTTTTATTGTTTTTAAATTGTGGGAGTACAGGACAGTCCAAGCATCTGAGATCGTGATTTCCTCGTATTTTTTCACCTCATTGTGAGTTCCGAAAGCGTACTTGGCTGAACGCTGACCCCTGCACACGTAAGTCCTTCAAGAGCCATTTAGCCTCCTGTAGAAAGGAGCTTAATGAAAATTATGCCCGTTCTAACATGCGCTGACAGCGCACAGTACACGAGCCCCTAGAATTTAGCCTCCATAGAAATTCGACCGCCGCGGCCGGGATCGAACCCGCGTCTTTCCGGTCAGCAGCCGACCACCATAACCACTGAGCCACCGCGGCGGCCGATAAGAATGGAGCAAGAAAATTTCCGGTGCGGCAATTTTCTACCATTGCGAGCGGAAAATGGTACCGGGACCCCCACTTACATTCGTTGTGCTTAGAGCTATGGGTAGATCGAATGAAACAGGAACCGAGCGAGGAAGCGAAACGTGTATGGGCTTCGAGTGCTGTTCGACCGAGTCCATATCTTTAACTGCTTTACACACGATAATTTCATACAAACATAGTTTTCAGACTGGCACACTACTGATTTTAATTTCAAGCAAGGAATTTCCTTACAGTTTTGAATTCAATTCACGCCACCATAGCGAGAATCGAGCTGGAGCAGCGGAACCTCAAGGCGCCAGCACCGCTCAACTGGGCCCGCTGACATCTGCGCCATCTGTCGGCTTGCAGCCGAACTGCAAGGCACGCCCCGCCGCGGCCGAACATAATAGGGGTGCTCGTGCGGGCGCAGTGTCAACACCGCAGTATTCTTGCACCGTGCCACAAATCTACTGGCTTCGGTTCACGATTACGCGTCCTGGAGAATTTTGTCGCCGACTGTACAGGCGCTACGCCTGCTGATAACGTCTGGTTTAAGATAACGCGCATCTGAGCATGCGTCGCCGCCCTGGTGACACTGCCATCATCACTATCGCCGCGCCGGTCCGTAGCCGTGACCGCCGGTAAAGGCGTTGCAGCTTGCGGAACCAAAGCCGAGATAACACGTCTGGACGCAGGCTGCAGCAAAAATTTCCCGAAACGTATTGTTTCGGAATTTCGTTTAATTACCAGGGTAGTCGGTAGGTGCAAGGAAAAGCCAATGCCAGAGCTCAGCGCCTACATTCGCAAGCATGCTAATGCGGATCGCAAGAGCGCAATCTCCTCCCTTGCCTCTTAAAGCTCGGACATGAGCTTTAATTGCGAAAGCAATACTACTTGCCCTTTCCAGGATGACCACCATCGTGCCGCGGCGGTGACCACCATTGACCTTCATTTGACCTTGATTGCATTAGATTGGATTACATTAGATTGGATTGGACGGGATTAGATTACACTAGATTAGATTGCATTGGATTGGATAGGAGTGGATTGGATAGCATTGGAATGGATTGGATGGGATTGGATTGCATAACCGATGCATCACCACAAGTCTAACCACAAGCACCACCACCAGCTACACTACCAGCTGTACCATGGCGTAGGTACGGATATTCATGGTAAAACAGCGCGGAAAAAACACGAGGACGGAACAAACACGACAACACGAGCGCTGACTTTCAACTGACGATTTATTACACACATGTGTACATATATAGCATTCCCGCCAAACACTAAACAGAACAAAAAAAAACACTGCATCATCACTGAAAATATTAAATCTACATATCTACAAATGCATGCTCCAAAAAGGCTGTCATCCCATACGTCCACGCATTTTCACACCGTCTGAAGAAAGTGGGGCGAAAATTTCAAATTGATGTGGTATTTTCGTCTCGCAGAAAATTAAGCAACATTTGCCGAGCTGTGCAGCGGAAGCGAGAGGCCCTACTAGGAAGGAGGATCGGTGGTGGTTGTACCACAGCACACGTAGAGAGGAGGGTTGAGTGCATCGAGGGTGTTGTTTATAAGATTCCCCTTTCTTGCGGTGGGTGGTATGTTGGCCTGACTGGGAGATGTCTAAACGAACGCCTGAGGGAGCACCATAATTCTTTGGACAAGGCTGCCGGTTCGAATTTGGCGCTTCACTGCAGGCAACCTGAGCACACGTGCGCCCCATTGCTTCATCAGACATCCGTCATCTTCAAACATAAGGATCAGATAGTAAGAGAAATAGTAGAGGCGTATCACATTGACAAAGGGGGTACAGCATGCATTAGTAAGCCCTCATTATCACTGGCTAACCGCGAAATCACCTTTTTGGAGCATGCATTTGTAGATATGTAGATTTAATATTTTCAGTGATGATGCAGTGTTTTTTTTGTTCTGTTTAGTGTTTGGCGGGAATGCTATATATGTACACATGTGCGTAATAAATCGTCAGTTGAAAGTCAGCGCTCGTGTTGTCGTGTTTGTTCCGTCCTCGTGTTTTTTCCGCGCTGTTTTACCATGGATAGTAATAACCAACTTGCCCACCTTTCTGTACTTCTAAATGTACGGATATTGCTTTCGCAATTACCGGGATTAACCAAGCTAAGCCACAGATAATTTTTTATTGTCGTTCATGACCTTTTCAAGCTCTGAGATGAGCTTTGGGTTTTCAGCTGCCATCTCGACGAGACGGTCTGCCCCGGCGACCTCCCTGGAATTCTAGGCAGTCGGGACTTCCTGGCAGCTTCGCTGTTTTTCCTACGGCGTTCCAAGTAATCCGGGCCCTTGTAGTCTTTCGGATCGGAACTCTGGCGTCTCATCGGACCGACGGTGCTGGTGCATTGCTCAGGAGGACCCCCCACACAGGCAGAGCCGCCGGTGACGCTTTGAGAGACCGTAGGGGAAGACGAGTTGCTGCTATCCGACGATGTACGGATGTTCGTCACTGTACTTGAACCGAAAGACTTCATGGCGTCGTGCATGGGGTACGAGAAGGCTTGCGAGTTCCATTTCGGCGGCCGACAAGGTACCAAGAGTCCAATATATTCTGCATGGGAAAAGAAAAAACACAAAAGAAAAGCTTTAAAAGGACTGAACACTTACCAAAACGTGTCATAAGATTATGGTGGAAATAAAAATGTCGTGCTTCTAATTGTGAGAATAGAGCACTCCAGTATCTAGGAAACGAGAATTTATTATCGTAATTTGCCATTGAAAATCGTAAAAAAGCCACCTAGAGGTGAAACTCGAAATTATCGCTGTAGCCTACCATGTTACCACACCTCGGTAAAATATCGGTTGCTTTAAGTTCGCAGTTGTTTATTTTCTATTTGGAGTGTTCATGTGTTTTTGTTTATATTTAACGCTCTCTCCAGTGCGCCCTTCGACGAAAAGCAAAGCTTCCTTCGCATCATCGGTCATGCGCTTTCGGCTTTTGTGACTAGATGACGCCAGAATGTTTTGAATTTCTCGTGTAGATCACAGAGCGGCAACCACAGCCTACTAAAACGTTCGTCTACCAGGGGTTAATCGACTTTTGGAGTAGAAACTTCAATGGACGCTACTCCCCAATGGGCACTGAAACTTCATTAGACGTCCGCAGGACGTCTCAAACGTCCCCAGTTCGTCCTGGGGAGTTTCAGTGTTTATTGGGTCTATAAATTAAAAATGTGTTTTTACTGTGGGTGAGATTTGTATAAGTTTTTGGTACAGCACTTCTGCCCACGTGCAAACACGTTCGCTGAGCGTGGTTTCCAGTGTCGGGATGCATATATAAAACGAGCGCACGCATAGATTAAAAAAATCGTGGTAAATATCTTCTACACCATTTCCAACAAAACCGCTGCGGAATACAGCACCTTAGACAGCAAGCTTTCCGTTGTGCTGAAAGAAATTGGGTTGCTAAGGTTCAGTGTGCCGTCCCTTTAAAAATTACAGCCGATCTAGCTTACTTGCCAAGTTGTGAAGTGTGCGTGCTTGCACGTCGCGTTCGATTTCGCTTTCAGGTCGAGGTTGGGGTTTAGAGGTCACGCTGCAGGCAAAGATCGACGAAATCGGTGACTGAGCACCTCAGTGGTGGCGCACTATAAAATTCTCGATTCGCGCCGACGCACCACCCGCGTCAGATTCGCGCCGTATCGACGGTATCAATAGACAGCTCAGCTCCATTCAACGACGCCTGGATCCGCACTCCACGTTTTCTCCCTGCTAGACTTGGTGAAGGCAGGCCTACACGCAGACACCCACCGACCCGGACGACGTCCCGAAAACTGCAGTCTTTACCCCTTTCGGCTTGTTCGAGTTTCCCTTCATGAGCTTTGGCCCGAGGAACGCGGGACAAACCTTTCAACGCTTAATCGACGATGACGTCCGTGGCCTCGACTTCTGCTTCGTCTATCTTAACGACATATTGGTATTTTCCCGTAACGCCGAACACTACACGCACCTTCGGCATCTGCTCCGCCGTCAGCGCAACGGCGAGGCACGCGGCGCGTACACCCTCTGCGGGCTGTGACACCACTCCGCGTATGCCCACAGCTGGCGGAGCGGTGGTGCCACGGCTCAGCGCACAGCCACGCTGACCTCGCGAAGTGGCTGGCGTAGTGTAGCTATCGCTACAAAACCGCCTTTTTCATTTGAACTGTTGTTTATTGCAAGCCATGGACAAGACAGTAGTGATGCAAAACTATCGCAAAATTGACTATCGATAGTATTATCGATAGTAATACTACCGATTCTACTATCCCTTTCGGCCCTGGCGTTGTCAATTGACACCACAATACAAATATTACGCTCACGTCTCAGTAACAGAAGAAAATACTATTAATTTTTATACAATAGTTCCTTAGGGATCCCTGCTGCTATCTACATCGCTGTTCACAGACTTCAATTGAGCTGTGCGGTCTAAAGAAGTAGCAGCATGGGAGGCATGGAGTGAAGAAGCCGAGGTGTAGCAAATTTGTTCATTTTTATCTCACTAACCATTCGTTCTTCTGCGCTCAGATTTTCTTATGTTGCGTGAAACGCCTATCCAAGCTCACATAGCCGTAGGAAATATTACTGAATGCGCAGACACTGCGTTCGAACACATTTTTGAGTGCGATTTTGACACCATCAGGGCTCAACGGTTGCCAGCGGTGGCCATTGAGTGATGATGGGTCATCTTTGTAGAATAGAATCCGCTAGTATTTTAGCAGATGCACCTATACTAACGGCCTTTTTAGACTGCTGACATGAATGCTCATTACAGAAAATGGACAAAATCTTAAAATTTGCTTTTTGATGAATTGTAAAATGGAAATTTTCGCTATTATACATGATGAATATTCGGACTGAGCCTGGAAATGGCCATGCGGATGTCGGCGAACAGCAACCGGACCAAAGGAATAGCGAGAACAAATGCACGCCTGACTTTGCGCTTTTATTCCCTTTTTTTACCTCTATCCTCCTCCCGTGAGCTGTGAGCATCGACACTGAGCTGCAAGAAGCGACCGCGGTATTTACACTGAAACTCGCGCTCCGCCGCTCGTGCAGCACGTGTGGCGCGCCCTCGACGCTCGTATCAATGCAGCGTGTTTGGCTGTGTTTTCTTGAGAAAGCGTATTTGGTGTGCTGATAATCAGCTTCTGCTTTCTCCCCGGCCGAGAGATATCCCGAACTCATAAGCCTATGGATGAGATTGAATTTCCTGTCACCTGTAGGAGCATTCGGTCAAGGCACAGACACGACGAGATTATGTTCCACTTTATGAATTATTCTATAGCAAACAGCTGGTTTGAAAACAAGCGCAAGCTTAGAGCTGTTTTATTCCGGAAAAAGTAATGACATTATAATTATTATAATATTATAGTAAAATAGATTTGCGATGCTGATATGAGTTGCGTGATAAAACCACCCGCCCTCGCTGTCGTTTCTAAGTCAAATATGCTCGCTATCGTCCTCGGCACGAATCGCTTGTGTGCCGCGCTGTAAAAATGACGAACTTTTGGAAGTTTTGTGAAAGAACCTGCTAAAAAGTAAAAGAAAGAAAATTGATAGCACTGAGGCGACCAAAACACTGGAGCATGGCGAAAGTAACACGTCCACATACCATATCGCTGGCTATTGTGACGTCCATGACATCAAAGTAATTTCCGCGCGTAAATAATTACAACTCGTGAAGGAAATTTTTCTCGCAGCAAGATCTCATGACGCACTTCCACAATCAAACTTCTGCACATTTATCTTTGCTGGATGACACAATCGTGCGGACAAGATTTGATGACGCGACATAGATATCTAATGCATTCGGATTAATAAAGCTAGATATGCCTACAGTGCTGGTTCTCTGTTGCCGCTACATATCAATGCTTTCCTGGCCGATCCTCTGCAGCAAACCCTTTCGGCGACGTATGAATGCCCAAAAAACATTGTTGCTGACTTATACAAGGTGGCTGCCATATTATCATAAGGCGGCAACTCGTACAAAGCACTAAAGCACAAACTGCTGGGCTAATTCGTTTTACATGGCAACCAAACAACGCAACCGTGCACATACATGGATATTAACAAACTAGGCAACACAGTGCTCAATAAAAAACGACGTTTATTTGGATTCTGTAACCAGAATTTTTCCGTGCAGACAACTGCATTAACTGCAGTTAATGGAGTCGATTCTCTAACCACAATGTGCAATACGACTACGTTGAGCTATATGGACAAAAAATTACGACCGCAAGTGGCCGAATACCCAACTTGCAGAATAACGAGCGCCCTCTACAATTTTCCAACCAAAAACCCTCGTACGCAGACGGCAATCTCGCATTCTTCTTCGAAAAGGTTAGGAGAGACGTCCGTTTATCTGTATGGGAGGGAAATTGTTGAAAGGACACAATAGAGCCGAGGCGCGAACGACAGGAGCGGGTCGAGACAGGTACTCGTCATGGGAATGCAGCATTGTAACCCTGCACAACTTTCCTTTACACTCTACCTCGAAAGCTGGCAATGCCCGGTGGGGCTTCAGGTTCTCGCGGATTTGGGGGCAGCCCCGCACACCTTTTCGAAGGACGCTGACTCATCTCCCCTCGCGCTAAACCCTTCAGGCAGCAGGGCAGGAAGCGAAAACGTGTCTGTAAACGAGGGTTTTTGGTTGGAAAACACCTTTCTGTAAGTCAGCTTTCCCGCAATATTGCAAGTTGTCCATTATGGTAACGTTTTCAAAAAGCAAGCGCCGCTCCTGCGTCCATCCTCCCTTCTGTGTTTGTCCATTGCATCCGCTATTATGCTGCCTGAAAACGTATCCATCTAGACCGTCTGCAAGTTGTTCTAAAAGATGTAGTAACGCTATTTTTTCCGGACTCGACTCAGCCATACGTGCACGGCTAACGCTAGTATGAACAGATCTCTATTATAGCCCGAAGAAACGAGCTGAACTTAATAACAACGTAAATAGTGGTAACTGTATCTGAAAAATGCCTTGTAATTTCCTCAAACGAATAATTACGCCAAGTCGCCAGAGTTAGCGGGTGATTCTTGCAAAATCAGGGCCACTAGATCCTCTTTTTACGGCAAATGGACAGAAAATAAAGGGAGCCTGGTTGCCAAGACCGCCCTCGACCACGGCATGGCATGAGAGAAATAAAAAACGCATGACCCTAGTCAGTGGTGAAGCAGTTTCCGAACATTGACGCTGAAACTCTTAACCTTCTTGGATGCAGACTCGCCTTTAGATATTAATAGCTAAAGAAAACCGGCAACAAAATGGCAGCGATAAACTTCTGCAACCTGATTCAAATGCTATCTGCGTAGTTCATTCTCTGCTGGCATAGTTCCGAGAATCGCGGTGACGTCTTCTGGGAAACGAAGTGAGCATCAAACGGTTCCCAAGTAAAAATAGACTACAGCCCTAACATTAGTTGGATTCCTGGTAAAATATAATCGTATGAAACTGCCGTATACGATATAAAAAAACAAAACAAAACAGGTTTGCTAGTTTGACCTCTCGAGTCTAGGAGAGTCGACAAAACAAATTGAACCATGGTCCAACGAACACAGTCCGCATACTAAAATCTGCTTAGCGCGGTCTTCCTGCTATGGCATACTGCACTAACATACAGACTGCGCACGTTTTGGCTTTAGGTGGCAGGAAATAAAGCTGCCAAAATAAGTGCACAAAGAAGAAGAACTCAGTCGTATCTACACCAATAACTAATGACAACAAATACCAATTTGAATGTCTAGAGATCTACCACTACCTCTCGAGTAAATTCAAGACGGTCCTTCCTTTCTTCGGAGGCACTGGGCTCTCCGAACGTGGTTATTCGGCGGTGATGAAGGAGGAGACGGTCAATGATGCAATGAAGACAAGAAGAGGAAATATATTTACATGTATGTACAAGGGCAAACTGAGTTACAGAAACAAAGTCACAATCTCACTGCAACTTAATGGGACATTCTCACTCTACCTCACCTTGCTTGTCGACCGGAGGGTTGCGGTTTAGGTGCGTGTAGAAGCACGGGCCAAGCACGGAGTCCTTCTCGAGATGACAGCGCAGAAACATCGACAGGACACAGAATAGACGACACCACGAGTCCTTCCCGAGACTACACAAGACTAGGTCTGATCCAGTGGTTTTGCATGCATTTTTATATGCTTTACAGATACAGAAGTTAGGGCGGTTATGTTTGAAGGCCCGCCCCAGACTTCGCTAACCAATGAAATTTCAATATACAATAGCCCCAGCCGCTGTAGGTTAGGCTTGAACCCAGGGCTTGGGAAAGCGAAAAAAGAAACACAAAGAAAACATTTAGGACACACTCTCCACGCGGGACTCCTCGCCCTCTCAGCGTGATTCTCTCCCTTCTCCACTCTTGTCGCCACACCCGCGTGTAGCATCTCCAAGAAAGACAACAGGGCGAGTCACGTGCTGAATCATCTTATGAGTGTGCAGTAGCAGAGGCAGGAAACGAGCCCCACGGTGCTTCGGTGCTGTCAATCATGCCAGCAAACAAAAGGGCCCTTCGCGGAACGCCCAGTTCCCATGTTCCCAGTTTCCGGAAAGTGGTACAGGAATCCCCTGGCACGTTTTCTTAGAGCCCCGGTAGCCGGCAGACGTGGCGACCCTGCTAAGTGGGCAGACACTTCCGGGCTTTTGTATATATTTGTGGTGGACGCGGGAGCGGAGCAGGTGGTTTTACCAAGAGATCTCAGCGTAGACCGGAGGCGCGCAGTGGCCTCAAGCTAAAGTTAAGAAAGAGGGTGGGGGCCTCACATCTCGTTTTCACATTGGTAGATTACGGCGGGTATCCTTTTTCTCTCGTGTCTACGTGGCATTCGTAAACAGCAATAATAACATCGTAACTATCCAACGTCGACACCTAGACAGAAAAAATTGGACAACTTGCAAAATTGCGGGAAAGCTGACTTAGAGGAAGATGTTTTCCAACGAAAAACCCTCGTTCACAGACACGTTTTCGCTTCCTGAAATGCTGCATGAAGGGTTTAGCGCGAGGGGAGATGAGTCAGCAGCCCTGCACTGTGTCCTTCTTCGAAAAAATGTGCGGGGCTGCCCCCAAATCTGCGTGAACCTGAAGCCCCACCGGGCATTGCCAACTTTCGAGGTAGAGTGTAAAGGAAAATTGTGCAAAGATTACAATGATGCATTCCCTTGACGAGAACCTGTCTTGACCCGTTCCTGTCGTTCGCGCCTCGGCTCTACTGTGTCCTTTCTACAATTTCCCTCCCATACAGATAAAGGGTCGTCTCTCCTCTCCCTTTTCGAAGAATAATGCGAGATTTCCGTCTGCGTACGAGGGTTTTTGGTTGGAAAATTGCAGAGGGCGCTCGTTATTCTGCAGTTGTCCATTAGCACTGGTAATGCGCAAGGAGCGGTTATGGGAGTGGGCCGTTTTGTGAGAAAACAATCCCATACCGAAAAGCGGACGATGTCGTCCCACCGTCGCAGACCACAGACAGCTCTCAATGAGTGGAAACGCGGCTATGGTGGGCTGCCTGCTTGCGATTCAAGGCTCCGTGCGCTGGTATGGTGGAGCCAGCAGCGACCGCATCGCCAGCGCCCCCGCACGGCACTCCCCGCGTTAACTGGATGCCCAGTGTGTATCCGTCAACCCGTCCGCATAGCAGACGCGCGGTGACATCGTTGCGAGAATGGCATTTCGGCTGGACACCTGCTTTTATGCGGATTTGTGCAATGTTCGAAATTACCCATCTTTCCCCGCTGAAAATGAGAAGGCGGGAAATGGAGCATACATCGGATAAAAGAGAGATGTTATTCTACAAAAAGGTCATCCAAAATGATCTTTTCTTTTTTTTTAAGAAATAAAGTATATATTTAGCATAAAACGTGAAATACAAACACACAACTTCAGGGACCCAACAAAATATTTTTAAGGGTCCCGACCAGTATAAGCTATTACATATGACGTAGACGGCAGCAACAAATAAGGCAAATATATGGCAATAAGCATGTTACAGCAGTAGGCACTGGATACTAGTGAAAATATCAAATAAACATGTTATAATTAGAAAAAAAACACAAACCACCGCACTCAAGAATGTAGACTAGGTTGAATTTAGTAGAAAATGTTTTAATTGTTTCTGAAAGCCATGAAGTGTAGGTGAAATTTGAACATTATAATCAAGACTATTCCACAGATAAGGACCCGTAAATTGCAACGTTTGTCGACCATAATTTGTGTGTATTGTAGGAAGCAAGAGCCGATGTCTTGTAGTAGACGTGTTGGTGCGTAGTGAGTGACGATGAGATAATCGCAATTTCCCTCATTAGAAAAGGCCTGGCAGCAGTTCAACGGTTTGTTTTTGTTTGGATTGCTTTTATTTATGTTCCTGAGCAGAAGTTATGAATCGTTGATGAAGGTTGCACCAAGAACGAAAAGTGCGCGTGAGCAGTTCGACAGCACACCTCATAAAAACAAGAACTGCCGATTTCCAGGATTCAGCCATGTCCTTACTTCACCAAGGATAATCTGTGGTGCTGCAACTTCTTACGGTAAGCTTCGTGGCCTGCTTAATGTATTTGGCCACTGAAAATGTGCTGTACAGCGGTTTAAACTGACCACTTGTTGTAATTCCTGTCATCTTCTTTACAAGTCTTTTTTTCTAAATCAAAAGGTCTCGTTCCCCGAAGACACCCTTGTATTATTCGAAGAAAAGAAAAAAGGCAAGTTCCTCCCTCCATGTTAACTCAGGAATGTTTCCAGTAGACTGTAAGATGACTCAGGGAGGGGTGTCCAAAGCGTACATGGGTTGACTACCCCCTATCTACCAGTATAATAGAGGGCGAAGGGGATAGTCCATCGTCTTGCTTTTCCAGTACGACTGGTTTCGGGCCACTCTTCAGGCTTCAGCCTTGAAGAGCGACTCGCAAATGTGAATGCGCCGTAAAGAGACGCCTGCCGCTTTTCGTGTCCGCCAAGACTGCTAGAGTGTCATCCGGGAAGGAGATCTTTCACGGGAAAACAAACCTTGCAAAGAAGGTCGCTTAAAAATTTCCCCAAGTGGTTCCTAACATATGTAGTAGCAGTGTCTTTGCAAGATGCGATGCAGTTCTGTTCCAACTTCCACATGACGATACAGGAAAGAAGATGGAAAAAATAGCCAGACAGGAGTTGACACATGGGACGACAATTCACGAACTTCAGCACAAACCTAATGATGACGTGCTACATCTAGTTTCTGTTGCTTTCAGGTTGGGCTGATCATCGATTCTGAGCACTCATGGCTGTGTTGCAGTCCCGACGGCAGTGTGATATCGGGCGGCACATTTCAACTTATTGAAATTAAGTGCCCTTAAGTCTAAGGAACAAGTATCTGATTGACCCAGAGAAAGAAATCAGCTATGTGCCATTCATTATGTGAATGGACACTTTCAGTTGCGTAAAACGCCCATTCGTAGTACACGCAGATAATGATAATGCTGTATGTCCTGAGAATTGACACTGCTTTACTTTATGTGTATTGTCCTCAGAGAAGCATAGCTCTAACAATCAAAAAGGACGAAGCATTTCTTGCCGACTATGTACCAAAGTTAGAGGACTTTTATTTCAGCTATTTCCTGAAAGCACCGATTAAATGAATGCCCAACGGCATTTTGACTATCGCTGTCTGCAAACTGAACGAGAGTTGCATCCACCTTTTGACCCCACCTTTCGCCCCCTCTGTTAACCAGGTGGCGCCACGCGGATGGATAGGAGCGCCCCCTTTGAAACGGGGTGGTGTTAATTGCCACCATGCTCAGCATTTCTTTCTTTATTTTTGTTCAACTGTGCTGTTAATTCTCATTAAGATTCGCCATCTTCTTTCACTACGGTTTTCTACACTTCTAACCTTATGTCACATCTCTGCTTTTCAGCCACCAATCGCTTTCTGCTAACTTCCACTGCTGATTTAATTACATGATCATTGTTATCTTTAAACCCTAGGGCCTCAGGAAGAGTGACTGTGGCTGCATCGACATCCGGATGGATACCATCACATTTCGGTATGAGGTGTTAAATTGTTTCCACAGATCTACCACACACTGCACATGTGTCAGGAGGCTTGCGACGAAGCCGTGGAAGAGGACGTCGGTTGACTCCTGGACGATATGTCCAGCGGCAGCTCCTGGTAGGCTTGCGGCCCATTGGCAGAGCTTTGACTGCATGAATCCAACTCTGCAAGAATCCAACTCGAACGGGGCAGCTGGGGAGTTCCATTTCGGCGGCCAAGGTACCAAGAGTCCAATGTCTTCTGCACGGGGAAAGAAAAAACACAAAAGAAAAGCTTTAAACGGACTGAGCACTGACCAAAACGTGTCATAAGTTTATGGCGGAAATAAAAATGTCGCGCTTCTAATTGTGAGAATAGAGCACTGCAATATCAAGGAAACGAGAATTTATTATCGTAATTTGCCATTGAAAATCGTAAAAAAGCCATCTAGCGGTGAAACTCGAAATTATCACTGTAGCCTACCATGTTACCACATCTCGGTAAAATATCGCTTGCTTTAAGTTCGCAGTTTTTTTTTCTTTCTGGAGTGTTCATGCTTTTTTTTATATTTAACGCTCTCTCCAGTGCGCCCTTCGACGAAAAGCAACGCTTCCTTCGCGTCATCGGTTATGCGCTTTTGGCTTTTGTGACTAGATGACGCCAGAATGTTTTGAATTTCTCGTGTAGATCACAGAGCGGCAACCACAGCCTACTAAAACGTTCGTCGACCAGGGGTGAATCAACTTTTGGAGTGGAAATTGCAATGGACGCTACTCCCCAATGGGCACTGAAACTTCATCTGCGGACGTCTAATGAAGTTTCCGCACGAAGTGTCCGCAGGACGTCTAATGAACCAGCGTCGGGAGGCATATACAGAGAATTCCGTTTTTATCTGGCGGATTTCAAACATACCTGTGAGCAAACTACTGGCCTAATCGAGTGCAAACTTCACTCACGGGGCAGAATATTATGGTCTACGTTCTTTGAGACGTAATTAAACGTCGGTACTTGCTTGCATTTCGTGAAATTAAGAAAAAACTGCTGTCAACTGCGAGTAAAGCTGGAGCCGAGCAGCTGGTTTGACAGGGCGCGCCATCTACCGGAAGGCGAGATTCAATGAGCAGACGAGCCGCATCTTCGATGCTAGCGCGCTACTCCCCTCCCACCCACTGAGCCGGGACGTCGTTTGCCTCGCCTTCCGGCAGATGGCGCGCCCTGTCAAACCAGCTGCTCAGCTCGCGTTTAGCTCGCGTCTGCGACAGCTTTACTCGCAGTTCACAGCAGTTTTTTTCTTAATTTCAGGAAATGCAGGCAAGTGCCGAGGTTTAATTAAGTCTCAAAGAACGTAGACCATAATATGCTACCCCGTGAGCGAAGTTTGGTCTCTATTAGGCCAGTAGTTTGCTCACAAGAATTTTTTAAAATCCCCCAGATAAAAATGGCATTCTTTGTATAAAACGAGGGCACGCATAGTTAAAAAACAGAGGGTAAATACCTTGTACACCGTTTCCAACAAAACCGCTGCGGAATACAGCACCTTAGACAGCAAGCTTTCCGTTGTGCTGAAAGAAATTGGGTCGTTAAGGTTCAGTGTGCCGTCCCTTTAAAAATTACAGCCGATGTAGCTTACTTACCCAATTGTGAAGTATGCGTGCTTGCACGTCGCGTTTGACTTGGCTCTCGGGTCGGGGTTTAGAGGTCAGGCTGCATGTAAAGATCGACGAAATCGGTGACTGAGCACCTCATTGGTAGCGCACTACAAAATTCTGGGACTTCTTAAAGATACGGACACACTGTCGTAAAACCGCGCGCGGCACGCCGGCGGCGGCAAGGCGCTTGCTGCGAAACCTGCCGCGGCGGCGGGTTGTTCTGCCGCGCTACAGCCCCTTCTAGTGCACTGTATCCGCGCAGCGGATGGGTCGAGGAGCCATTTTCGGCGTCTTGCCGCGTGCCGCGGAGCGGGGAGACCAATGAGGGGCGACCGGCTTCATCACGTGGGGAGCGTCTGTGTCGCCACCTCTTGTCGTCTACTTAAGTTTACAGTGAACTAGAATATTCTTAAGTTACATGCCGGCGGTGTCGCGCGCGCGGACCTCGACATCGTCATCGAGGTCACTTTGCCGCAGCCGTCGGCCCCCGTCCAGGCTGTCGCCGCACCGCTTAGAGGTGCACTGAAGAGGAATCTGAAGTCGTCTTTTTGCCGCGGGAACTCGATCTGCACGTTCCGAGCATTCTGAGAAATTTCGATTCATTGCCCTGTGTGGCCGATTTCCCTGATTAAATCAAATAAACGTGCGGCTCGCTTTTTTTTTTTCATTCTCCCAGTACGGAGGGGGGAGTCGACCAACGCGTGGAGTGCCTTTCACCCAGTCCCGTGGCGGCTTGCCACTCTGCCATCGGCGGAGTAATACGTGGTAGTCGGTAGTAGCAAATAGTCCGCGCGTATTTTTATTGCTGCGGGCTTATTTAGCGGCTATATTATCTGCAAATGAAACGATTTATTCACGGAAACATAAAAAACAAAATAAAGCGAAAGCAAAGCCTCCACGGAGCTGGCTGAAAGGCACTCCACGCGTTGGTCGACTCCGCACACCGTACTGGAGAATTAAAAAAATAAAGGCGTGAGCCGGACGTTAATTCGATTTAATTAGGAAAATGGGCCACACAGGGCATAAATCGCAGTTTCTAAGAATGCTCGGAACGTGTAGATCAAGTTCTCGCGGCAAAAAGACGAGTTCAGATTGGCGCCGTATCGACGGTATCAATAGAGAGCTCAGCTCCATTCAACGACGCCTGCATCAGCACTCGCCGACGCACCACCCGCAAAGCCGTCGCCACTTCACTTTGTCCCGAAGAAGACCGAAGGCTGGCGGCCCTGCGGGGAGTACTGCGCCCTCAACGCCGGCACCATTCCCGGCAGGTACACCGTTCACCACATACAGGACTTCGGCCATCGCATTTATGGCTGCCACGTTTTCTCCCTGCTAGACTGTGTGAAGGCAGGCCGGCACGCAGACACCCACCAACCCGGAAGACGTCCCGAAAACTGCAGTCTTTACCCCTTTCGGCTTGTTCGAGTTTCCCTTCACGAGCTTTGGCCTGAGGAACGCGGGAGAAACCTTTCAACGCTTAATCGACGAAGACGTGCATGGCCTCGACTTCAGCTTCGTCTATCTTAACGACATATTGGTCTATTCCCGTAACGCCGAACACTACACGCACCTCCGTCTACTTTTCCAACACCTCGATGACCACGTTTACTCGTAAATGTCCCAAAGAGCGCGCTCGGCGCTAAAGTCGTCAATTTCCTCGTCCATGAAGTTTCATCAGAGGGAACTCGCCCTTTGCCTCAACGCATCTCAGACCTGCAAAATTACCCCCAACCCACCACCGATAAAGACCTTCGCCGTTTACTCGGCATGCTGAACTTTTACAGGTGTTTCTTCTCGCTTAGCAAAAAATCTACAAATAATGCCCAGAGAAGCAACCAAGGAGGCAGATGGGCCCCCTAGGCCAAGTAAATCTTGTGGCAGCAGTACAACTTGCCCGCCGGATTGTGAGTAAACTGTTCACTGTGGCCGTTAATGATTCGCCGATAGAGGTTGCTCGAGGAGAGCAACCGGGGTCTCACGAACCCCACCGGTGGGAGCACCTGCCATCGCGCAGGGCAGTGACGCAACGCATAACCTCTGCATCACTGCACGAGGAGTCGCGTGAAGACTTCCAGGGATGTATGAATGTCAAGAGAGGATGACCAATTGTGCACATATGGGCATTAACCAATTCAAGCTATCTCACCACACCCTTAAGGCGAAGCATAAGTCTGCCTTCCGTTTTTTATCTCCGTGTTCTTACGGTTGAAACAGACGACCAGTGGACCTGGCCTCAATGTTGAGCTCAGGTTACGTGAGGCGGTAACGTCACAGCCAGCGGTTGTGGTTGGAAACCGTGACAACATGAGGAAAGAAATTCAGTTTTGAATTATTCCCCAGGCATCGACAAATTATGGGCGGTGATCATGTACAGGCGCGGCCATAAGTATAACGGAGCACGCTATTGCGTTTGAAGTGCAATCACGCTTTCTCTATTGGTAATGAAGAAGCGTTGTTTGTCTACAAGAAAGCCCACCAACCTCATCTACCAGCATGCGCGTACCACTGCTGGAAATTTCAATTAGGTGACGCGTGAAAAATATTCAAAGACAGTTGCGTGCTCCGTTTACTTTTGTGCGCGCCTGTACACTAAACTTTTAGCCTTCAAAGAAGTCAAGTCTGAAACAAAATTTTGATCTTAATACTCTATTGAACCGGGTTCGAACCCGACCGCGGCGGCCGCGTTTCGATGGAGGTGAAACGCAGGAGGCGCCCGTGTGCTGTGCGATGTCAGTGCACGTTAAAGATACCCAGGTGGTCGAAATTACTCCGGAGACCTCCGCTACGGCACCTGTTTCTCTCTTTCTTCTTTCACTCCCACCTTCCTTCCTTCCCTTAAGGCGCGGTTCAGGTGTCCGCCGAGATATGTGAGACAGATACTGCGCCATTTACTTTCCTCAAAAACCAATTTACCAATACTCCATTGATTTGGACTACCCAATTTCTCTACGGGCACAGTACAGAATGGAAAAAGTAGGCGCCTGAGACGTCAATAAATGACCGAAGAAGAAATTGGCTGCGGTTTAGCTCCGGTTAAACCTGGAGTGACGCGATAGCTACAGCTGGCAGAGTGGAACTCGCTAAGTCGAACTGCAAGGCGAGTCTTTCGCCGCTCCGTTTCACTCGGCGTTCCTTCTTCATCTTCGTCCCTTGACGTGTAATCACTCTCTCCCCCTCTCCATTCCTCCATCATTCGGTTTCGCCGGCGCGCCGCTCCGCCGGCAGCTGATCCGCACCACGTGACCGACCACGTGAACAGCCACGGCGCCGCCGCGCTGTTGTTGTTGTTGAAAACTTTAAAGGCCGAGTCACACTGAGGAAACAGTCCGCCAACCCGTCCGACAAAACAGTGTTTTCGTCGGGTTGGCGATCCTGTCACACCGCGTCAACACGAACAGAGGGTAAACATGTCGCTGTCTCCCGCCAGCCTGTGTTGGCCACATGTGCGCCGCTTGTTCACAAACTCTCTGTCACACCGGAAAAACCACTTCAATCGCGCGTTCCCCGGCGCTTCTCTGCCTTTGCTCGCGCGCTCTCCTCCGTGCTTGTGCACAACCGCGGAAACTGGAGACACCTTGCGCTGTCGTAGCTACTGGCGGTTTTGCAGAATATCGGACGAACTATGATCGTGCGCGGCGGCTGAGGTGCAGCCTTGCTCGATTCTGACTCGGACGACCAGCCGCCACCGCAGAGAAACCGCGCTGGATGATCGACTGGCTGAGAAGGGCGCCTGAGAAAGGCGTTTTCGAAAACTTCATGCGAAAGAATTAAACACGGACTACATGCGTCTACTTTCTGTGCCCTGTGTCTACTTCTACACATTTTGTGTTTTGCGCTGCTGTTCCACAATGCATTATCAACCCGGCCGGTCACTACAAATCACGCCACAATCTCGGCCGATTCATCGAGTTTGTTCCTCGCTCTGAGAGTACTAAAAAAAAGATATAATTGTACGCATCATTCTTGCAATCAAATGGGAACCCAGTAAAGTTATTCTGATTGCTATCTCAAAGAAAAAAATGCAGCACTGCTTTCTTCTTCATCTCAAGTTCAATAATAGCAGGACAGGTAACTGGTAACTCGCGCTCACCTGTGAAATACAGTCCCAACTAGCGATCTCTTGAAACACAGATTCCTTCAGATCACACCGTTGATATTTTGGGTCTGTTATATCCCATGGAAAACGCCTCTCTTCAATCATCGCGATCAGGTCACTTTCCTGGCGGCACGAGTACGACGGCAGCATGTTCACGCGAGCAACTGGCACGCTCGTATGCCGGCTCCTGCTCGGGTGGTTCTAGCGCACAAACCCGTCAAGAAACTTCTGGAATCCGCAGCCGAGGCAGTCCCTGGAACAGGACATTCCTTTTGGCTCCCTACAGAACCGCGTTCGTCAAAAGTGTACACTTGCTCACAAGAATGCGACGGGGATCGAACGTGCTTCTCCACGGCGGCCGCACCTGCCAGCCGACGGTGGCCAGGGCAGCCTTCCCGTCTGTATGCACCCGCCTGCAAGACGCCGTACCGCAGCAGACAGCATTACCACGAAAGGAAACGCTCTTTTTTTGCACTTTGCAAACGAAGTTTCCAAGCAAGAAAGGCACAAAAGCGGTGAATCACCGCAAAGGGCTTGGTTTGTTCGTGCGGTGTCGCCAGAAAATTCGCCCGGCCGGCGAACAGCGCCAACCGTGTCCACGAACGCTGTTTGTTTGTTGTTCCGGTTCCCGGAAGCTGTCATACCGAGGGAACACCCCAGAAACCTGTCTCGTTTCCCTGCCGTTCGTGCAGTGTGACAAGAAGTTGTGGGACAAGTTAGTTGGGCGACTTGTTGACGGCTCGTTTGCGAACATGTTTGGTTCATGTCGTTGTTGTGTTCCCGCAGTGTGACTCGGGCTTTATTGTCCAACAGAGAAGGACCACTCCGCCTGGGCCGCTCTGGTCGCAGTCGATGCTGGCCGGGTTGGTTTCGCCGGCGGCCTCTTCTGCCAGTTGGACGGCGGTGAGATGGAGCTCAGGGTCCGAGCTCCGCAACAAGGTTTCCCAGGCTTCCCTACTGCTAATGTTTTGCGCCCTGCCTGGGGAGTAAGGACACTCCCAAATTATATGGCCGAGGGTTCCTCTCGCCCCACACTTTTTACATTTATCGTCCTCGCAGTCCGATCGGATATGTTTTTTAGTACTGGGTTTGGGTATACTCCAGTCAGCAGGCGTCTCCACGCCGCCGCCTAATTCCTATTTAATGCCGTGTTTGGTGGGGGGAAACACCTCCGGCATTGCCTGTAGTGTTCTGTAATCTCTTGATACGAGATTAATCGCCCTTCGCTATCATGTTCGGCCTGAACCAACCCTTCCTGTACAGCTCGGAGGTAGATCTCGAGCTGCACTGTGGGCCACCTCGTTACCGCTGACAGATTCGTGCGCCAGGGTCCAGATGATGTTGATCGTCCTATCAATCGCTCCTTGTGTTAAAATTTTGGTGGTGAGGGGGTTTACCCTCCCTCTACTGAAATTTTGGATTGCAGTTGTACTGTCGCTAATAACGTATCTAGCTTTGGTGCCAGCGCAAGCGATCGCTATCGCGGCTTCCTCCGCTATCTCGGTTTCTTTCCCTAGTATGGTGGCCGCCGTGATGAGAGTGCCCCCCCCCCCCCCCCCCCATCTACCAGCGCTACGGTCATATATCGACTGTGTCTGTCCCCTGCCGCATCAACGTAGGCGACTTCATTTCGGGGTTTGCCCCGATATATTTTTTCTATCGCTTCCGTCCTTTTCTGTCGTCTTTCCTTATTAATCTCAGGGTGCATGTTTTTGGGTAGGGGAGGGATTCGTAGGTGCTCCCTGATTTCCCTGTCAATGTCGACCCTATCCTTTTGCCCCCTGTCTGTGGCCATTCCAAGATTACTGAGCGTAGCTCTTTCCACTCGCGTCGTGCTGAGTCTTTCAAGTTGCGAGGTTTTAACCGCTTCCGTGATTGCTGCAATCGCATTGTGCAGTCATAGGGCCAGTAGCTTCTCCGTCGATGTACATGTTGGGAGCCCTAGGGCCTTTTTTACGCATTTCCTGAAGAGCGCGTCTATCTTGCTCCTCTCATCTACCTTTAGGTTCAAATATGGCGTGGCGTAGCTCACTCTACTAATGATGAAGGCCTGTACCAATCTCAGGATGTTTTTTTCTTTGAGGCCGCCTCCCTTACGTGAGACCCTCCTGATGAGGTTTAATGTCTGGGTCGCGTGGTTTTCTAACTTGTGAATTGTGATCGTGTTTCCCCCATGTGTTTGTAAGTGGAGACCCAATATTCGTATTGTGTCTACTTTTGGTATCTCCCTTCCATCCACGTACACCTGTGGGTCAGAGGGAGGTTTGTTCCTGAGTGCCTTGTCATTATACACGAAGATTTCTGATTTTTCAGGTGAACATTTAAGTCTTCTGTCCTCCGCGTACTTAGAGATGACGTCTGCTGCCGCGCTGAAGGCTCGAAATGTTAGCGTAATGTAGGCGAGCGGCGCACACACCAGCTGCGTGGTCTGACGTTACTCGCGCATGCGTACAACTGACGAGGCGGGCGGTGTATGCTCCGCCGTCGGCGCAACGGCGAGGCACGCGGCGCGTACACCCGCTGCGGGCTGTGACACAACTCCGCGCATGCGCACAGCTGGCGGAGCGGTGGTGCCACGGCTCAGCGCACAGCCACGCTGACCTCGCGAAGTGGCTGGCGTAGTGTAGCTATCGCCACAAAACCGCCTTTTTTTTCATTTGAACTGTTTTTTATTGCAAGCCATGGACAAGAAAGTAGTGACGCAAAACTATCGCAAAATTGACTATCGATAGTATCGATTAAGCAAACAAGGGAAGGGGAATGAGGAGCTCGTTATAAATATGAGAGAAGCCAACAGCCACAGAAACCAAAGGGCACAGGGGATTTTTTTAATTAGTTTATTTATTTTGTGGTGTTGATCAATTTATAATATTACTGAATATATGTTATCGCTTAAAGCTAATTGATTAGAAAAGCAGAAGAAAAAACAACCACATGCCGCCGGTGGGATCCGAACCAACGACTTCCGAATTACGCGTCCGGTGCTCTACCGCTGAGCTACGGCGACGGCTGTCAAACCTTCTGCTTTCGCGGATATTTATGTTTACAAATAACCTAACCTTGGAAGTGTTCACCAGCGCCACCCACGTTCTTAAGCGGCGGACGTAGCACGTCCTGAGTTACCGCTGATGTGACGTAGTTTACCCTCACACGCAGGCTGCTGGCGCGCCCCTACTCTCGACACCAGTCGCCATCTATCGGCGCATGCGGACCGATGGACTGCGGGGCGCGCCGGCGCCGCGCGTAGAATGCATGTTTACGTGTTCGCTTCTGTCGTTGTAGTGCTTCATCATAACGTGTGAGGGTGTGTGCTGTGCGTCACTACTCACATTTTCCCTCTACCAGACAGTACTGCGGTTATCTGACATCTCCGAGATTTTTCCGTTCATTTTGATGTGAGTAAGTGCGGCGAGGCAGTGCGCGTCTGCCTCGTTGTTTGTGCCCACCATGATGATATTGATATTGATGATTAGCGCTCGTGTCCTGTCTTCACCTTCTCTGTGTCTCGTTTTTCGCGCTACGTTTTTCAAAGATATTCTGCTGGCTCAGGATTCTAAACTCTGGCACCGCAGCGGCGACGCTGTTCCACCGAGCCGCTGGTGCGGCGGCGCTGCTCAGGTAAATTCTGGAATAGTATTGCAAACAGCAAGGATTTTTCCAGCGGAGTAATCGGCCAGGTAGCGTAAGGACTGGAAACCGGCACTTCTAAGCAGATTTCTGCGCTGGCGTATCGTTTCTTGCCGTCTTTTACGTGCGCTATCATCTATGATAATTTTAGGCACAGGAATGTGGATTTATTGATTTGATTCAGTGGAGTAGTAACTGGATAGGCAAGCTGCAGCTGCAGACTGAAGGTTGTCCCGACGAAGCGCGTGTTTTCGATTGCCTCCTTGCGCTGAGTTCCCATTAAAAACACATTTCATGCACAGGATTGTAAGCACGACCGCTACAGATTTCAGTTGTTCTTTCCGCACGCATGTCATAGGGATCAAGGGGGGGGGGGGTGGTAAAGGGTTTACCGTAGTGTCTTTCTGCTTTTGTTATCTACCTTAATCATAGGAAAATATGCGCGATTTTAATACATTCGTTCACACTTAGCCAAACGCCTACGCAACGCTGTCACACGCGGCGAGAGCTACCGAATAAAATGAACGCGACTTCGGACCTCAGAATTCGTGAAAGCTGGATTCGCTGCTAATATCTTGTAGCGCCCGGCGACGCTATAAAGCGCAGGCGCTGAGATCGGCGTTCCCGCGACAAAAGAAAATAAAGAACGACAGCGCGTGCTCGGAGCGCACGCCCGGCACGGGCAGTCCGGAACTAGAAGCCTGCCACGCTGGTCGTCTCTCACTGGTGCTCCGCTGCGACCCCGCAAATCCTCAACAGTGGTGACCTGGCGAACCGTGCCTTCTATCGCAGCGGCGTTCCAGCATGGCGTACTGGCAGCACCCAAGTTTCGACCCGCCGCTCCCGGCGTTCCGGCCTGCAGGCGTCGGCGGGTGGTTCGCCCAACTGGAGGCTGCGATGTACCTGAACGGCATCACCATCCAGCCGTTCAAACACGAAGTCCTTTGTGACATCCTCCCGGCCGACCTCCTGCGTCGGCTCACCTACTCTGCTTTCGGCGGCCGGCCATACGATGAGCTGCGTGCGGCCGTCTTGGCGTACTTCGGCGCCTACTACGTTCCGCCGCCGCTCTACGACGCAGCGGACCCGTTTTCGCCGCCGCCAGCCTCTGTCCCTGGACCGGCCTCGCTCGCGCCCACGCAGCCTTCATCCGAACCCGGCCCGCCTCAGCAGCCCCTCGCCGCCTCGCCGCCACTCCAGTCCAGCGTCTCCGGCCCGGCTTCTTTAGCACCGACCGCACCAGACGCTACCGCATCGCTTCCGGCAGCACATGCTGCTGCCCCGGTTACGCTAGCAGTACTGTGCGATGACTCCACGGCCCTAAGTCCGCAGTCATTTCCTCAGCAGCTCGGTGACGTGCCTGGCCCACCGCCGTTTGCCACGTCGGCGAACGCAGCGACAGATGCGCCTTGCGCCACCCAGTTCAGCGCCTTCGGCCATACCGCCTCCAATAGGGACGATACGGCGTCTTCGGCACAGCCCGCATCGCTGCCAGCCGAAAGCTCACCTGCCGCCTCATCGCTCATTCCGCCAAAGCCGTCAGTCACTGACCTGAGCGATCGTGCTAAAGGTGAAGTGAGATTGCCGGCACCGCAGCATCTGTCAGATACCAGCACCACTACCCCGGCGGCCACACCGCCTGCCCCAGACGCCGCACCCCAAGCTCTGAGTAGTGCAGCAACTGTCCAACCACCAGCTGTGCCTGTTGCTGTCAGCCAGCCGACTGATGTAGCAGTCTCAGCTCCACGGCCTGTCACTGCCACAACCTCCTGGCAGCCACCTACAGCCAACCATGCCCACATGCGCATCAGCACTGGCCAGTCGCTCCGGACTGTCACTCCCGCTTCGCCCAAGCACCTGGAATTGAGCCTAGCAACTTCCTCCCGCATCGTCCCAGCTGTCACCGTTGTGCCGACGGTCCCACCACAGCTGCTGTCAGTCCATGGAGCCGTTTCAGCCGCTCCTGTGCTTGTGACCGCGTACACGGCGCGTCAGATCCCCATCGACATCAGCTGCAATGTTCCAGCACCGACGACGCTTGTGTCCGCGGGCAGCACTGCAAACGGTGACGGCCCGACCATGGTCTCCCCTGCTCCCATGTCCGTTGTCAGCTCGGCACCCTGCATCATTCGCCCCTTGCGCAGCAGCCAGGCTCGTCCACCTGAGCCGGCGCACTCCACCCGACTGCTCTTCCCGACCCCTGACCTGAACTTACCGGACCTTGTAGCGACCCCGTGGGGACACTGTTAAGGCCCGTTCACACTTGCGAGTCGCAGAGGTCGCGCGACTGTTTTGGTCGAAAAGCGACAGTCGCAAACGGTCGCCCTGGTCGAAAAGCGACAGTCGCGGGCCAGTCGCTCGGTGCTCGATTTTCAGCCTCGCGACTGCGAGTCGCAAACCTCTGAACCAATCAGCGAGCGAGCCAAGCTTCCGGCAACGACACCGCTCGCGGGCGCGCCGGGCGACGACCTGCGCTGCTCCCAGCGGGCTGCCGTAGTCGTCGCTAAGCCTAGCCGGTTTCATATCGATGTCGCAACTGAGGGCGCTTCGGATCCTGGCCAGCGCTAGTAATTAAGATGCTGCTTTCGTCACCACTTTATTGTGGACCTTGTATCATAATAATATCAAGACATGCTCGACTTCCGCGACGCCTTCAGCAGCGGAGCTAGCAGACAACAGTCGAGCCGCATGGAGCAGCAGCAGCAAAGCGGCTCTGGGAAGAAATTTGCTTTTGTCGCTGTTATCCCTTCTACCAGCAACTCGGTACTGACCAGCGATCTTCAAAAATGATTCATTTTTTACATTCCTGTACCCAAGGGCTTGGTATGAACGCGAACAAGCAATATTTGCGCATTTTTGTGACACCGCGGCGGCCGGCGTACTGCAGGCTGGTAGGCCGGCCCTACAGAGAAGCGCGCCTCTGTCATCGTGACGCTTGTACGACCTCGGTGCACATCAAAACCGTCACGACAACCTAATCTTCGCTCGGGTAGTTGTATTACATTGCGAATAGCAGTTTAGACTATCGAGCGCGAGTACAGGAGGCGCGGCCAAAACAGGCGAAACTCTCGAAAGCGCGCGAACAACGTCATTCCCGAGAGTTTTCGCTTCAAACGAGAATCTAACGAGAAGGCGACCCGCTGGTCGCGCTTGCAAGTGTGAACAACGGTGTTGTCGAGCTGCTGCTTGGTCGCAAGCGACTGCGAGTCGCACGCCCTTTGCGACTCGCAAGTGTGAATGAGCCTTTACTCTAGCTGCCTGCTTGACTGCCGTGGCTACTCCATCTCTGCCCCGTCGGCACGTACATTCCGACGCTCCGTCTAGGCGGGGGGCCCTGTAGCGCCCGGCGCTGAGATCGGCGTTCCCGCGACAAAAGAAAATAAAGAACGACAGCGCGTGCTCGGAGCGCACGCCCGGCACGGGCAGTCCGGAACTAGAAGCCTGCCACGCTGGTCGACTCTGTCTGGTGCTCCGCTGCGACCCTGCAAATCCTCAACAATCTATTCAAGCTTTGATAATTTGAGCAAAAGTTCATGCACCAGGTTGCATAAACCATCACAAATTTTGTTTTTTGTTGGCGCTGCGACTCATTTAAGCTCACAGCGGTAATTTGTTGATAAACTGGCGCACCACGCATGCAACATGAAAGCCCTGTTTATGGGTGGTATTTTATGGCCGAAGGATTAAGAGTGCATGGGGATTTGAACTGCATGCTAGCCGCACACCGAATACTTGATATTGAACAAAAGTTTTTTTTTTTTTTGCAGTGCAGCACCAAGACGGTAGCGATATAAGCACGAGCGCGTTCTAAGCGTCAGCACAATTCACGTGAATGTCAAACTAAATGTCATTAAAACGCATCAATGTGCTCCCTTTGACAACGTGAATACTTCCTGCAACACAGCCACGCTGCGGAAGTATGCTCGGCAATGTTTTTTTAGCGCCCGAAGCGCGGCTATATGCAGGCGCGGCCGCGGAGCTGCCGCAGCCCCGCAGTCCCCAAAGAAACGCCCGCACCGCGGCGCGCCAGTCGGCGGAAAATGGCCGCGCCCAGGAGCGGCTCTGGATTCTGGTCTATACTGAAACTGTCGTTGGTAAGACTATTGATAGTAACAACATTGATATTATGCATGGCTAGCGATATAACCAAAACATTTGCGATGCCTGATTGGGTTCACGGTCTCATGGGCTTAACGTCCCAAAGAGACTCAAGCTATAAGGGATGCCGTAGTGGAAGTCTCGGAGTCAATTAAGACCAGCTGTGGTTCATTAACGTGCACTGGGACAGTTCGGAAAAAGCACCCGCGTGCACATGTTACATGCACGTTCGTTCGTCAATACCTGCCGGAAGCAGACATCTGGGCGGCTTCGGCATCCACCATGCGATGGACGGGAACGCGGCAGTGAGAAGTGACAAAGGAGGGTGCGCATCCTTTTACGCGTTTGTCGCGACTGCCCGCCCAACCCGTTTGTTTCACCGGAACGGAAACAAAAATCTCTGCCTCTCCCGTAACCGAGAGTAGAATAAGCATGAAATGCAGGACAATCAGAAGCGTAGGCGGACACGACGAGACGCAGGCCTGAAAAGAATGTATATGCAGCGCGTTAGAAACTGTAAAGTGGGTAGAGGCGAAAGCGTTTTCCGCACCACTTTGCCTGTCACCACGTCACCACTGGATTACGTCATACATAGTTGATGACGAAGAAATGACAAAATACTAAGTAGTGACCAATTGCTGATTAATGACTAGATATTAATTAACTGCTAATTAATGACGGTTAAGCTTCACCTTTAGGAGTGGAACGCGACAGCGTGTTCTAGCGCTGTCAGGCAGTCCACGGAACGCCACCACCTGTTCGGCGCGATGCCTTGCCCTTTGAACGCAAGGCTTTTTGAGGAAAGGAAATGGCGCAGTAATTCTCTTGCATCTCGGCGGACACCCGAACCGCACCGTAAAGGAAGGGAGAACGCTACCACCCGTTCGGCGCGATGCCTTGCTCTTTGAACGCAACGCTTTTCGAGGAAAGGAAATGGCGCAGTAACTCTCTGTGATCTCGGTGGACACCCGAACCGCACCATACGGGAAGGGAGGAGCGCCACCACCCGTTCGGCGCGAAGCTACTGGCGCTCGTATGCCGGTCCTGTAGGAGGGCTAGAGTGTCTCGTTAAATTTCGTATGATGCCCGGATGTTCTCGTTTCAGTGCCCGGATGAGTGGAATTCAGTGCCCGGATGTTGGCTCTTGGCGTGACGGCACCACACTGTCGACAGCGGGAGCTAAAAGCATTTCATGCTTAAAATACATGGAACTGCATCCAATGAAAGAACAAACAGCACCAGTTGTGCTCGCTTACACGACACTATCGTGCACTGCAGACGTCATCTTGCTGACGAAACCGCTGCAGAAATGCTTTCCGCACACATGCTTCGACGCTAGGACATTCTAACATTTTGTCCAGCTACTTTACGTAGGGAACGTCTGCAGAGCTCGGTGAAGCGTAGGTCACGAAAAGGGACGAGTCCTGTCAGTTACTCATATGATCACCTCCATACCACACACTCGGAAAACCAAGTTTAGGTTGCAGTGGGTACGCGTGGTTGATTTTATAAAATCGATAGTACTATATATAACAAGTAGTATAGATACGGCTATCGATAGTACTATCAGTAGAACTATCGAAACTACTATCGATAGTACTATCGATAGTCTTTTTGCCATGGATAGTTCGATAGTGACTCAACTATCGATAGTTTTGCATCACTACAAGACAGACAATGCCAGTACTAAGAAGCTGAAAATGATGACACGATTAAATCGACAACTACAGAGATTCGATTCTTCCATTTTCTTTATTTATTTCACACATAGTGTGCTACTTTCCTGGACCCCATTTGATGAAACGAACACTGGAAAGGGAGACCACATGCGCACACTACCAACTGATTATACGGAAAGGTGGCATATTTGACCGAGGATTTGACCGCTGCTCTGGAGCAGGTGGTGTTGTCTGGAGACGCCATGCCATGGCGTCATGATCAGGGAACGAAGACGCCCTGGACGGCTACTCTGGTGGCTCCGGGTATGGCGTCCGTCTCTTATTCTTGCGTTCATTTCGAAGTTTCCTCCGTCGTTGTTCTCTTTTCGCAATGAAGTTCTTCCTGAACGCTTTGTAGCGCAGGTCTTCTGTCAAGGACAGATGATTGGGTACCCCCACTGTCGGGAACGGCATTTCTGCTCTG
Organism: Amblyomma mixtum; assembly: GCF_055824585.1. Taxonomy (NCBI): domain Eukaryota; kingdom Metazoa; phylum Arthropoda; class Arachnida; order Ixodida; family Ixodidae; genus Amblyomma; species Amblyomma mixtum. Next base: position 24,547,244 of record NC_143019.1, read on the forward strand.
TTTTCAGAGACTGGGAACGAGACCCGGGCCTGAGAGTGAAGGTTGAATGGGTGCGAGGCCACCGGTGTCCCGGCGGTTGACGGGGGAACGACCGGGCGCGGTGGCTCCATCCCTGGAAACGCCGGCTGCTGGGACCGGAGTCTGAGGATGGCTGAGATCGCGTGGCTCGGGGGCAGTTCGCTCGGATCCCAGAGGTAGCGATCCACTTGCGAAGTCAGCGCAGAGCTTTGCAGCGGGCTGGTCCATGTTCCTCCAGTGGCGCCAGAAGCGCCCGGCTCTTCATCCGTGTGCTCAGGGAACAAGTAGTCCAGGCACAGCATTTCGGGGGTAAGGTCGGTGATGTTGCTGCCTTTGGGAACGTGGGCGGCCGTCGTGGACTTGGTGCCTTCGAAGCCACTCACGGCGGTGGCTTTGCTCTTGCGCGACAAGTCCATCGCGCGTTCTTGAGAAGACATAGCTCCCACGACGATGATTTCCCCACTGGAATCCCGCTCTGTAGACGCCAGCCGCGCGTACTGCTCTTCGCTCGGGCACGGGAGGTGGTGTTTGCCGTAGGTTGCCTTGGCCTTCCACTGTGCTCGTGGTCAAGATGCCTCTAGAGCTCAGGATATGCTGCATGGTGTAAAAGAATCCAGTCAGAAAAAAGTCAAAAGGCTGGGTCATGGGTATCAGCCACCACATGGAGCACAACAACATGTCTGACAGCTAGCGTAAAGCTTATTTGTAGCACGACACTGAAAGGGATTAGCCGTTAATCGAAGGTGCATATATTTTCTCACTGCAGGTGCAGGACAGATAATGACGTCTGTGTCCTCATGATGCATTCACCATGTCGTCAGATGTTACGCAAACTTTCGTAATATTATAGTAAAATAGATTTGCGATGCTGATATGGGTTGCGTGATAAAACCACCTGCCCTCGCTGTCGTTTCTAATTCAAATGGGCTCGCTATCGTGCCTGGCACGAATCGCTTGTGTGCCGCTTTGTAAAAATGACGAACTTTTGGAAGTTTTCTGAAAGAACCTGCTAAAAAGTAAAAGAAAGAAAACAGATATCACTGCGGCGACCCACAATGGAGCATTGCGAAAGCAAAACGTCTACGTACTATATCGGTGGCTATTGTGACAACGGCAGTTTTGACGTCAAAGTAATTTCCGCGGGTAAATAATTACAACTCGAGAAGGAAATTTTTCCCGCAGCAAGATCTCATGACGCACTTTCACAATCAAACTTCTGCGCATTTATCTTTGCTTGATGGCGATACCTTTGCTTGATGATGATAAGATTTGATGGCGCGACATAGATATCTAATGCATTCGCATGAATAAAGCTAGCAATGCCTACAGTGCTGGTTTTCTGTTGCCTCTAGATGATATGCGCTTGGCGCCTCCGTTGTATTTACTACTGCGGCGCCCAAATCTAACAATGACTTATGAATGGGAAAAAAACATTGTTGCTGATTTATACAAGGTGGCTGCCATATTATCATAACGCGGCAACTCGTACGTAGCACTAAAGCGCAAACTGCTTTGCTAATTCGTTTTACATGGCAACCAAACAACGCAACCGTGCACATACATAGATATTAACAAACTAGGCAACACAGTGCTCAATAAAAAACGACGTTTATGTGGATTCTGTAACCAGAATTTTTCAGTGTAGACAACTGCATTAACCACACTGTTAATCGAGTCGATCCCCTAACCAAAAAAATTACGACCGCAAGTGGCCGAATAGACAACTTGCAGAATAACGAGCGCCCACTACAATTTTTGCAACCGAAAACCCTCGTTCGCAGACGGCAATCTCGCATTCTTCTTCGAAAAGGGAGAGGAGAGACGTCCCTTTATCTGCGTGGGAGGGAAATTGTTGAAAGGACACAACAGAGCCGAAGCGCGAACGAGAGGACCGGGTCCAGACAGGTACTCGTCAAGGGAATGCGTCATTGTAACCTTGGCACAACTTTCCTTTACACTCTACCTCGGAAGCTGGTAATGTCCCGCGGGGCGTCAGGTTCACGCAGATTTGGGGGCAGCCCCGCACACCTTTTCGAAGAAGGACGCTGACTCATCTCTCCTCGCGGCAAACCCCTCGGGCAGCATTTCAGGAAGCGAAAACGTGTCTGTGAACGAGGGTTTTTGGTTGGGAAACATCTTTCTGTAAGTCAGCTTTCCCGCAATTTTGCAAGTTGTTCATTGTGGTAACGTTTTCAAAAAGCAAGCGCCAGTCCTGCGTCCATCCTCCCTTTTGTGTTTGTCCATTCCATCCGCTAAGTATGCTTCCTGAAAACGCAACCATCTAGCCTGTCTGCAAGTTGTTCTAAACGATATAGTAACGCTATTTTTTCCGGACTCGACTCAGCCATATGTGCACAGCTAACGCTAGTATGAACAGATCTCTATTATAGCCCGAAGAAACGAGCTGAACTTAATAACAACGTAAATAGCGGTAACTGTTTCTGACAAATGCCTTGTATTTTCCTCAAAGGAATAATTACGCCAAGTCGCCAGAGTTAGCAGATGATTCTTGCAAAATCAGGGCCACTAAATCCTCTCTTTACGGCAAATGGACAGAAAATAAAGGAGGCCTGGTTGCCAAGACCACTCTCGACCACGGCATGGCAGGAAAGAAAAAAAAAAACGCATGACGAGGTGAAGCAGTTTGCGAACATGGACGCTGAAACTCATAACCCTCTTGGAAGCAGTCTCGCCTTTGTAGATAATAGCCAAAGGAAACCAGGAACAGATTGCCAGCGATAATACATCGCCGCGATAAACTCTGCAATCTCATGCAAATGTTGTCTCCGTAGTTAATCCTCTGCCGACACAGTTCCGAAAATCGGGGTGTCGTCTTCTGGGAAACGCAGTAAGCATTAAACGGTTCCCAAAGTAACACACAGCTGCCCGAACATTCCCACCAAAATTGAAACGACATCCTCGCCCACTGAATGCAGGCTGCTTAGCCCAACACCTACTAGCAAGTTAAATGGAGTGTTAATTTAACACTCCATTTAACACTCTAACTCCTGGAAAACAAACAAGAACAAATGCACGACTGCAGAAAAAAAACTTTTTTTTTCTTCACAGCCGGCACCTTACTAGCGAATCGCATGAAACTGTCGTTCACGTAATAAAAAAAAAGCAAACTAGATTTGCTAGTCTGAGCTCTCGATTCTAGGAGAGTCGACAAAACAAATTGAACCATGGTCCAACGCATACTAAATCTGTGCTTAGCGCGGTCTCCCTGCAATGGCATACGGCACTAACATACAGAGTGCGCACGTTTTGGCTTTAGGTGGCAGGAAATAAAGCTGCCAAGATAAGTGCACAAAGAAGAACTCAGTCGTATCTACACCAATAACTAATGACAACAAATACCAATTTGAATGTCTAGAGATCTACCACTATCTCTCGAGTAAATTCAAGACGGTCCTTCCTTTCCTCGGAGGAGACGGTCAATGATGGAGATGATGAAGACAAGAAGAGTAAATATATTTACGTGTATGTACTACAAGGGCAAACTGAGTTACAGAAACAAAGTCACAATCTCACTGCAACTTAATGGGAAATTCTCACTCTACCTCACCTTGCTTATCGACCGGAGGGTTGCGGTTAGGTGCGTGTAGAAGCACGGGCCAAGCACGGAGTCCTTCTCGAAGTGACGGCGCGAAAACGTCGACAATACACAGAATAGAGGACACCACGAATCCTTCCCGAGACTACTCAAGAGTTGTCTGATCCAGGAGTGCGGTCCAGCGGTTTTGCATGCATTTTTATATGCTTTACAAGTACAGATGTTAGGGCGGTTATGTTTGAAGGCCAGCCCTAGACTTCGCTAACCAATGAAATTTCAATATACAATAGCCAGAGCCACCGTAGGTTGGGCACAACCTTGTACCCAGGGCTTGGCAAAGCGAAAAAAGAAACACAAAGAAAACATTTAGGACACACTCTCCACGCGCGACTTCTCGCCCTCTCCGCGTGATTCTCTCCCCTTTCCACTCTTGTCGCCGCACCTGCGTGCCGCTTCTCCACGGATGACGAATTCTAGGTGAACCACAGGGCGAGTCACCTGCTGACTCATCTTAGGAGTGTGCATTAGCAGAGGCAGGAAACGAGCCCCGCGGTCGTTCGGTGCTGGCAACAATGCCAGCAAACAAAAGGGCCCTTCACGGAAGTCCCAGTTCCCGTGTTCCCAGTTTCCGGAAAGTGGTACAGGAATCCATTGGACAACAATAACTAGCGTCCTCAGGAATTTTCCAACCGAAAACCCTCGTAAGCAGACGGCAATCTCGCATTATTCTTCGAAAAGGGAGAGGAGAGACGTCCCTTTATCTGTATGGGAGGGAAATTGTTGAAAGGCGCGAACGACAGGAAGGGGTCGAGACAGGTACTCGTCAAGGGAGTGCATCATTGTAACCTTTCCAGAACTTTCCTTTACACTCTACCTCGGAAGCTGGTAATGTCCCAGGGGGCTTCAGGTTCACGCAGATTTGGGGGCAGCCCCGGCCACCTTTTCGAAGGACACAGTGTAGGGCTGCTGACTCATCTCCCCTCGGGCTAACTCCTTCGTGCAGCAGGGCAGGAAGCGAAAACGTGTCTTTGAACGAGGGTTTTTGGTTGGAAAACATTCTATAAGTGTGTGATGAGAGGCTAGTTGGTAAGACATACTGAAGACACAAAACTACGCAGGAGACAGGACACAGAAAAGAAGCAGACAGGACGCTCGTCCTGTCTCCTGCGTAGTTTTGTGTCTTCAGTTTGGAAAACATCTTCCTGTAAGTCAGCTGCTAAGCGGGCAGCCACTTCCTGGCTTTTGTATACATCATTTTACGAGGAGCGGGCAGGAAAGGGAGAAATACTCTCAAACACGTGCGCTGCGCGACACCCCACTGTTGCCGTCCTCCCCTGGGCTGATAATCCGGCGCGCGGAGCAACGTCCGCGGCTGCATAGCTACCGGTCAAGCGCGTGTTTGCGTCTGTACAACAAAAGCAGCAATGTTGTTCGGAACACCAACGTCTTCTAGACATCATTGTTTTATTGTCGGTTGCGGAAATAGTCCACGAAAGTAGAAAAAAACAAACACGGCCAGTATGTACGCGCACCATGTTATGCGAAGGTGTTAGCACGTCTGCGGTTCCATTTCTTCACCGCTTTTCCGCCGGTCCCGAGTTGCATTGGCAGTGGGCGTAGTTGTGGAACAAAAAATACTTGCGCCAACAAAAAGCTTAAACGTTAGCGCACTTTGTGTGACGAAATGCAGACAGAAACAAACCCACTGTCTGTGCCTAATATCGGGCGGGGAACGAAGCGCAGCGCCTGGGTTACCAAACTATAATCTGTGCATAATTTTAAGAGATCAAGTATTTGGACGGCCTTGGCAGAGCTCTTTTAATTCAGTAGTACACTATGTGAGGACTTCACAATTAAATTTGGCCACAACTTCGTTTCGCCGCCCCACATGGTCGTCAATATCGGGAGGGTGTGGGGACCGCCACCTGAAAAAAATAAACATGTCGTTAGTGCAAAAATACTAATTTAATTTGCACAGCATGGCATGAATAGAAGCGGCGACATGAACTTTTACCCAACTGCAAAGTGAGGAAAAATGCAGCCATGGCAACGTAAGATGAAAAAATACACGGCATGCACAGGACGGTAAACTCTGCCACGCATTGTAATAAATTATTTGACTGAAATCGCGTCAAATGCACTGTAAGAAAAAAATCCAAACTATGCATAACCGTGCCAGAGATACAACAAACGCAGCGACTTGAGCAATGCCCCGACCCGATTGAGATTGGAATTCTCAACACAGGTGCGGCGATTCTGCCTGTCAGTAAGTGGTAATAACGTTCCATTAGCGTACCAACCTATTAGATCGTGTAATTGCACATTTTCTGGCATTTGTGCACCAGTCAGTACTGACGGGAGCGGAGAAGGCGAGAATGCGAATTGCTTTCAGTCAACTGGCTTGTATCGCTCGTAGTACGAACAGCCCTACGCAAGCGGCAGGAGGGGCCGAATTTCAATTTCTTCGCGCGTATCTCCCCAAACAAACATTCTAATCATCAGAAGTGGATTCATTTCGGTCATGTACCCGCTGTTTCAAAAATGTTCAGTTTGTAAACGGGGTACTCTGTCGCAAGCTCAGCGTCTAAACTGTCACACTCGCCATGTCCAAGCAGGCAGCGAAAACGTTCAAGAAAAACTGCGCTCCACGAAAAACTAGATATTCATTGCTCTCCGCGATCTTGTGATTCAGCACATTTTGCTTTCGTTTTTCTAACATGCAACACCGTGCCGCATTCGCCCTAGAGGCAACCGGCGACAAAAAAGCACGCGTGAACTGCGAGCATGGCACTCACCGATGCTGATCGTTCGCTGCGTCGAGGAATGGTCGCTTGCTCCCAGTTGGTTATTGCAGGAGCTAATGGCATAGCACACACGAGGATGGACACGAGGCGAACGCCCACCCGAAATTTCTAGGCTTGGCAGGAATAAAACGGGCGAATGACACTTTCAGAGATCGCAATCTGCTTCGTCTGCAGCCCACCGGCTGCAAATTATCAGCCCACGATGGCGTCGGCGGTAGGCGGCGCTGGAGTAAAACAAACATGGCGGCGCTCAGGTATCGAAACTAAAATCATGTATATGTTTGCGGTGAACACGCGGGTGCGGAGCCCGTGGCTTTACCGAGAGATGTCCGCGTAGACCGGAGGTGTGCAGTGGCCTCAAGCTAAAGTTATGAAAGATGGTGGCGGCCTCACATCTCGTTTTCACATTGGTAGATTACGGCGGGTATCTTTTTCTCTCGTGTCTACGTGGTATTCGTAAGTCCCAATAATAATATCGTAACTATCCAACGTCGACACCTACACAGGAAAAATAATACATAAAAGGCAAATTAGCACTGGTAATGCGCAAGGAGCGGTTATGGGAGTGCGCCGTTTTGTGAGAAAACAATCACATACCGAAAAGCGGACGATGTCGTCCCACCGTCGCAGACCACAGACAGCTCTCAATGAGTCGAAACGCGGCTATGGTGGGCTGCTTGCTTGCGATTCAAGGCTCCGTGCGCTGGTATGGTGGAGCTAGCAGCGACCGCATCGCCAGCACCCCCGCACGGCACTCCCCGCGTTAACTGGATGCCCAGTGTGTATCCGTCAACCCGTCCGCATAGCAGACGCGCAGTGACATCGTTGCGAGAATGGCATTTCGGCGGGACACCTGCTTTTATGCGGATTTGTGCAATGCTCGAAATTACACACCTTTCCCCGCTGAAAATGAGAAGGCGGGAAATGGACCATACGAAAGAGAGATGTTATTCTACAAAAAGGTCGTCCAAAAGAATCTTGATGAGATAATCGCAATTTCCCTCATTACAAAAGGCCTGGCAGCAGTTCAACGGTTTGTTTTTGTTTGGATTGCTTTCATTTATATTCCTGAGCAGAAGTTATGAATCGTTGATGAAGGTGGCATTAAGAACGAAAAGTGCAATGTGAGCAGTTCGACAGCACACCTCATAAAAACAAGAACTGCCGACCTCCAGCATTCAGCCATGTCCTTACGTCACCAAGGATATTCTGTAGTGCTTACGGTAAGCTTTCCACTGGAAATGTACTGTACAGCGGTTTAAACTGACCACTTGTTGGAATTCCTGTCAGCTTCTTTACAAGTCTTTTTTCCAAACCAAAAGGTCTCGTTCTTCAAAGACACCTTGTATTATTAGAAGAAACGAAGAAAGGCAAGTTGCTCCTTCTATGTTAACTCAGGAATATTTCCAGTAGACTGCTAGATGATTCAGGGAGGGGTGTCCAAAGCGTACATGGGTTGACTATCCCCCCTTTAACCAGTAAATTAGAGGGCAAAGGGGATAGTCCAGCGCCTTGCTTTTCCATCATGACTGGTTTCTGGCCATTCTTCAGGCTTCAGCCTTGAAGAGCGACTCGCAAATGTGAATGCGCCGTAAAGAGACGCCTGCCGCTTTTCGTTTCCGCCAAGACTGCGAGAGTGTCATCCGGGAAGGAGAGCTTTCACGGGAAAACAAACCTTGCAAAGAAGGTGGCTTACGAATTTCCCCAAGTGGTTCCTAACATATGTAGTAGTAGTATCTTTGCAAGATGTGATGCAGTTCTGTTCCAACTTCCACATGACGATGCAGGAAAGAAGATGGAAAAAATAGCTAGACAGGAGTTGGCACATGGGACGACAATTGACGAAGTAACTTCAGTACAAACCTAATGATGACATGCTACATCTAGTTTCTGTTGCTTTCAGGTTGGGCTGATCATCGATTCTGAGCAGTCATGGCTGTGTTGCAGTCCCGACGGCAGTGTGATATCGGGCGGCACATTTCAACTTATTGAAATTAAGTGCCCTTACAGTCTAAGGAACAAGTATCTGATTGACCCAGACAATGAAATCTGCTATGTTCCATTCATTATGTGACTGGACACTTACAGTTGCGTAAAACCCATTCCTAGTACACGCACATAATGATAATGCTGTATGTCCTGAGAATTGACACTGATTTACATTATGTGTATTGTCCTCAGAGAAGCATAGCTCTAACAATAAAAAAGGACGAAGCATTTCTTGCCGGGTATGTACCCAAGTTACAGGACTTTTATTTCAGCGATTTCCTGAAAGCACTGATTAAATGAATGCCCAACGACATTTTGTAATTAATGTACAAAGCTCCCCCTGTCCTTTAATGCTATCGCTATCGCTGTCTGCAAACTGAACGAGAGTTGCATTCACCTTTTGACCCACCTTTCGCCCCCTCTGTTAACCAGGTGGCGCCACGCGGATAGATAGGAGCGCCCCCTTTGAAACGGGGTGGTGGCAATTGCCACCATGCTCAGCTTTTCTTTCTTTATTTTTGTTCAACTGTGTTGTTAATTCTCATTAAGATTCGCCATCTTCTTTCACTACGATTTTCTACAGTTCTAACCTTATGTCACATCTCTGCTTTTCAGCCACCAATCCTCCAATCGCTTTCTGCTAACTTCCACTGCTGATTTATTTACATGATCATTGTTATTTTTAAACCCTAGGGCCTCAGGGAGAGTGACTGTAGCTGCATCGACATCCGGATGGATGCCATCACATTTCAGTAGGAGGTGTTCAATTGTTTCCACAGATCTACCACACACTGCACATGTGTCATCTTCGTTAAATTTCTTTTTGTAGCTGCGCGTTTTAGGACACCCTGACCTAGCTTCAAAAAGTAGGGCACTGCCTCTTGAGTTATCATAGAAAAATTCTTTCCTGATCAGCCTTTTCCAGTATCGTTATAGTTCTACACTATGCTTCTTTTCCATTGAATTAATCCAATTTATAACTTCCGCGTTTTTAACCTGTCGTTTAATGCTATTTCTTTCTCCGTTCTCCTGACCGGCATACTTACTGGTTAGTTTTCTAGTTCTTTTCCGCCACTGAGAGTCAACGCTCTCTCTGTATATGTATTTAAATCCCTTAGCTGCCCACCTGTTATTGTCCAATTTCCTCAGGCGTTATTCATACTGTATTTTACTCTTAGCTTCCCGTGATTCGAACGATGTCCAGCCGATATCCCCTTGTGCTGCCTCGTTTGCGGTTTTGCCGTGAGCACCTACTGCTAATCTTCCAAGAGCTCTCTCATTTACGTCTAATCTCGACTGAACTTCTGCCTTTATGCAAATAACCGCATTCCCGAAAGTAAGCCCCGGCACCATTATTCCTTTCCAGTTACCTCTCAGTATTTCATATTTGTTGTACCCCCATAATGCTCTACGTTTCATTATCCGGGAGTCTCTTCGTCCTTTTGCCCTGCGATATTGTTCATGCTTTTCCGTGTATATCTGCCCTTCGTTTAGCCATATCCCGAGGTATTTGTATTCGGCCACTTTGGGTATTTCGTGGCCTTGTATTGTAAGCACCTGATCAGTTGTACCGTTGAAAATCATCACATCTGAGTTAGCTGCGCTAAAACTGAAACCTAGGGCGTCTCCTTCGTCTCCAAAACAATTAACCAAAGTTTGTAAATCTTTCTGGCTATCTGCTAACAGTACAATATCGTCCGCATATATTAAACCCGGGAGCCGCCGCTCAACTACATTTCCGCCTAATCTGTACGACAGATTATAACCTAGATTACTTTCTTGTAGCCTTCTTTCCGTATTTATCACATAAAGCATGAACAGCGGCGGTGATAGACGACAACCCTGCCTTAATCCTTTGTGTACCCCCGCAGTTGTGGTAATTTTTATCCCTTCCCATGTAATTTTAACTTTATTATCTCGGTAGATTTTCCGTAGAAATCAGGTATCTCATGACCGATACCTACATCTTTTAATATGTTCCACAGGAGTTTTCTGTTCACGTTGTCGTATGCACCGCTTATGTCCAGAAATACAGGTCTGTTTTCCCCCTTAGCTATTTCTATGCATTGCGTGAGCACGAACAGGCTATCATCTAATCGCCTACCCCTTCTGAACCCATTCTGAAGTTCACCGAGTATCCTATTACCTTCTACCCATTGTTGCATTTTTAATTTCACCGCTTGCATTTCCAGCCTGTATATAACAGATGTTTTTTTTAATCGGACGGAAGGATCCTATGTTCATCTTATCTCCTTTCCCTTTATAAATCAAATTCATTTTACTCTGTCTCCAGCTGTGCTGAATTTGCTTATTTGTTATGACTGTCTCCTATGCTTTTATCAGCGTCTTCTTGCTTCTGGCGCCAAGTTCATTAATCAGCTTAATTGGAATTTCACCTATCCCTGCGGATGTGGTTTTAAGAATATTTGCCTCCGCCTTTTTAAAGTTAAAACTGTTCTCTATTGTGCTGTCCTGTGTTGCTCCCTCCCTTGGGGAGATTACCCTATTGCCGTTGCTAAATGACGCAGCTGTAACTGACGTAATGCAGTTCCCAGCGTCGTCTCCCTCTCAACATTATGCCTTAGCATCTTTAATCTATTCCTGCTTTCTTTGATTTGTTTTACCCTACCAGCTTATATGGTTCCAGAATTTTCTTGGCCCCTTTTATTTGCATCGCAAACTTCAGCCAGCCATTGATCAGTCAGAGGACTGTTTTATTTCAGCCTGGATAGAGGACCTGAACTTGCTGTTTCTTTTGTCGATAAGATTCCCATTTTAATTTCGCCTATTTCATCTTCAGATAACTGCGCCCTCTTTGCTTCTCTGTGTTCCCTTGAATCGGCCCGACGTTGTTCGATGGCCTCCTTAATTTTGAGATTCCACCAGCTTCGTGACTTCCTCTTTCCTCTCCATCGGTTTACTCCTTTTACTTGTTTCATTTTTGTAGTGAGGAGTAGTTCTGATTATAATCGCACTTTTCTATGGGGCGTTTCTCGATTGCTTCCTCTATGTCGGCTGCTATTAGCGCTATTTGTTCGTCGTTTAATTTTGCGTTGTATTTTTGACTTCGCTGGATTTCTCTTTTGACTAGGGCTCCCAACTGTAGACTAATATGTTTATGATCACTTCCTAGACTGTACTTCCCCTTTTCGTCTATTTCCATTATTTTGAGCTTGCTATAGATGCCCTGGGATATTACACAGTAGTCAATGGTTGTCTGTCTGTTACGGGATTCCCGCGTGATTTGTCCCTCACATTTAATTTCTCTATTCGCAATAACTAGGTTGTGCCGCTCACATAAGTCTAGCATTAACTTTCCGTTGCAATCTGCGTATCCATCCAGATCCTCGATGTGGCCATTCATGTCTCCAAGCAGAATAATATCGGCACCGTCTCCAAAGTGCTTTATATCGTCATTGAGGCACTCAACTAGATCCTTGTTTTCTTGCCTGCATTTGCCCCCGCTCCCTAAATAAACTACCCCTAGCCATGTTCTTTTGCCAGCAATTGTACCTGATACCCAGACATGCTCTTTGCAAGTTGATTTTATTCTTTTCCAATTTGTTCCTTGATGTATCAGCACACCTACTCCTCCTCCCTTCTTCTCCGTTGTTGTTCTGTTGCACCCTTCCCAGACATAGCCATCGATTAAAGGTGGATATTCCAGATCCCTCAGATGTGTCTCGCATAGAGCGTACACACCTACTTCTTCATCCTTTAAATGCTGTTCGTTTTCTAGCCATTTCGCTCTCTTTCTACCCCCTTGCATGTTTATGTAACTGATACTGGCGTTAAATTTTTTTTTTCGTAGTTTTTTTTCGGGCCTCCTAGTAGCCATTTTGTTGGGCTCAGCCGCCATTGTTGCATTTACTATTTCGCTTCTACCTACCCCTACGCCCTGGGCCACCGTGGACACCCTAAAAAAGCTACCGCTCGGCCTGCCAGGCGCCAGCTTACATCTTCTCCTACCATTCCACTGAAATAGATACCATCTCGACTAAAGCCTCTGCCCAAGCCTGCTGTGTGCACTTCCGTGTTTATGTCTACCACCTCAAAGCCTTTCTTGAGGCTTAACGTCCTTATCTCTCGATTAAGATTCACAACGTGGTTAGCAACCTCTCCATTCCTTCCTTGTACCTCCGGCACTGTGTACACCACGATCTGCGCTTGCTGTGCGATCGCCCTTATACCGTCAACTCCCTCAGCTAATCTTTTCCCTACTTGTGCGGCGTTACCATTCAGGACATCATTTAGCCCCGCCGCTACCACTACCAAGTTAAGCCTTGCAACCTTTTCGGAAAGTTTACTTTTTTTTCTCTGTCAGTACCTTGTCCATTGTCCTCCCTCGGATACCCCGACTGCGACCTGCCTACCACCGTTTACACGCTCCAGTACAGCTCTTTTGCAGCGCCTCATGTTTGAGTCACCAGCGATAAGCATTAGCGATAAGCACTCTGCTCCTCCCTCATAACTTCCGGAGCTTGCTGCCTCTTATTAGTGACTGTGACCTCGTTCCTTGGGTTTACCTCGTTTCCCTTCTCTATATCGCCTCCAGACTTCCTAGTTGCCACCTGTGCGTAGCTGTTCCTGTCTGAACATGCCTGACTTACTTGCTTATCGCTGTCCATGCCAGTGCAAGCCCATCCACGTGGCTGGCGCTGGAATGTCTGCTAATGTGGCTTCCGATGGCGGTGTCAGCCATTTTTGACTCCAACTGACCAAGCTGTTCTTGAAGTTTGCGCTTCTCTGCCCTCTCTACCTGTAACTCTCTTTCTAGAGCATCCATATGCAGCAATAGTTTGCAGTTCGCCTGTTCAGCCCTGTCCAGGCGTGCACCTGTATAATACGCAGAATTTGCACATAAAATCTGCGCCTTTGGCCTCTTCCACCGCTCCGAACCGCGTTTCCTTTAAATTCACTGACGCCTCACATTCTTTACATTTAACCTTAAGTAGCTTAACCATCTTAGCAGAACTCGATGATTGCTACCACCAAATGCTAAGATATCTATAGGCGTAAAACAAAAAAAAAACGCTTGAAGACACGTGTACAAATAAAATAAAATTCTGCCTACCGCAAATGCCGATCGACCACTTAGAAAGGAATAACTATCTTTTTGAAAGCAGAAATAAGCAGTGAAAAAACTATAGCTGCTGGCCAGAACAGACCCGGCCGATTACAAGACACTGACCTAAATTCTATTCTTTATCCTGCACTTCCCCTAACAGCCTAAAACTAAACACACCCTACTTTAAAAATATTAAAAGAAGGTACTCATCTATTTCACGCAGTCGCTCTCGCAGTCGTCAGTCGGTCCGGTCTCCACGCGTGATCCTAGGAGCACAGCACGGTTGTCAACTGTCAATGGGCGACCGGGATGCGCGCCTACCCATGGTCGTTGGGTCAAGTTCTAAGGAAGGGGAGAAGATTACTTTAATATCGTGTATTTCTACACAATGTATATTGCCGCCCTACCCCTGTCCTTTCTCCTATCGCTCCCCATTTCTTTCCCTCTCCCTGTCCCTATAGACCGTTTACAGCGCGCAGTTCTTCCGTTTGAGACCAGATGGCGCCACACGTGCGCTCGGAACACGGCGTCATTACTTGCCTCGTAAGTCGCCGGCGTGTACGCCTCGACGCAGCAGTGGAAATATGGAAAGAGGAAATACATGCTTTGTTGTGGATTGCAAGAATTGCGACAAGCAGTTAAAGGGGCGGGATGCGATCGTTTGCGAGCTTCACGGAACAGAACTGCACAAGAACGTACTGCCCCTGTTCGCGCCCGTTGGGCATCCGCCCTTTCCGAACGGGCGAACGCAACACACATGTTCGCCAGCGCAAGACAGCGAATATAGAAAGAAAGGTCTCGATCTTGGAAAATCTGCGAGGGTCAGTGCGCAACATAGCCGCATGAACAAGCTGTCCCGCCACCGAAGCGTCACACACACACGCAAAAAGACTACTTACGCTCCTACATACAGCTACTGCATATTGTGCAGTGCATAGCCGTGCGAGCGGACAGCGCTTACAGTCAGTTCGTGTATTACACACCGTCTTGGTGCTACTGCTGAACTTCGCTCCGAGTAGCGCGGTTTTCGTGGACCACAATCGGAATAACGCATTTGTGTTACGGCTGCTGTGCTCTGCAGTTGTCACTTCCTCGCTATCCATGCGAGAGAGTCACTAGAAGTGACTCCGGCTGATTACTTACAACCAACGAGACCTCGAGCATTTTTATGTCCGCATATCGAGCATGGAGCGTACCACAATTTTATACTATGTGAGGCTGACATAATTGTCAACTTCTTGTATGAAAGCTCTGCCATGCGCGCGATATAACAATTATATCGCGGAATCCTTGTAAACGATTGCATGCAAGATTGTGAAGGCTGCTTAATGCATGGTACTGCTTACATGATTGGGTAACATTTGTTTGTTTATTTACTTTTGTCGCCTTCCTTTGTTTAGCAAACAAACAGAAAAAAATTAGGCTTCTTAAGCAGCTTGAACAGGTTGTAAACAAAGGAGTACGATGGGCATGTGAGCGTTTTACAGCAGTCTGCATGCATGTACACAATACGACAACGACCTGCGCAGCCGCAGGGTCATTAAATCTCGCTGTTTTAGATAATAACAATAAAAAAATATTAAGCAAAGCCTTCAGCGGCATTCAGGTGATCCACCCGTTGCCTCGAACAGGCGGAGAGCTCAGCGGCTCTTCGCGACATGAAGCCCGATCACGTTTTCACGCCTAAACTGATCAAATTGGGGTTTTCACATGTCCTTCGAAGCTTCGGACCAACCACAGTGTCGTCTTCCCACTCCTTTACAACCGTATCAGCCGAAACACTGCCTGTCGGAACCGAAACATCAGACGCAGCAGCCGTCGCGACGAGGCGAGCGCCGAGCAGTCAGGAGGCGAGTAATGGCGGCGTGATCACGTGATCAAAGATGGCAGCCCCCATGATACGCCGCTGTAAAGCGTCTATAGCTGCAGCTCAGATGCTTCAGGTTTCGATGGCAGATACGGCGGCTAGGAAAGTCTTTTCCTTCCATTTTTACTTTTATGAACAATAAATAGCCAGAACAACAACAGCGGAGAAGGTTTATACTGCCTTCATCAAGCGTGAACAGAAGGAGCAAGAATGATGGTTCGGGCTAGTGGGTAATTCACGTGAGGTTCAAAACAACGAAGGTACAAGGCAGAAGCGCTAAACTCAACTACACGGTTTTACGGGTTTATGGCAGGGACAGGAAAACGGCAGCCACTTTCCTCCTGGCTAACTCGACGACCCACCCGTGTTGTTGCGACTGAAAGAAGGGTGAAAATGGAATGGCACGGGCCTGCCGACTGGGTCGAGCTGAGTCACCACCTCTGCCACGTCCAGATAGACGATAATTCAAAGATATGAGAGGAGAGAGTAAAAGAACCCCACATTTGTTGTACGGATAAAGAACGATAAGATTCGGAACGAAGGAAAACTCCCTCTGGTCACTCTCGCTCCCTATCCGTTTTGAAATTATAAATCACACAGCCGTTCAGCATTGACCCGTAGCAAGCGGCGCACGTCTTTGGCGTGTTTCGCAGTGAAGGATGGAAGAGAGAGAGAAAACACTTTATTTACACAGGAATTCGGGGCACGCCCCGGGGTCCCCGCACGATCCCACTGCACTCAAGTGTTTATGTTCCTGAGGCCCATAACACTGGCATATCACGGCCGGTAGCGATGGTCTGCACGGCCGGGTCCTCCTAGCGCAGCAGGGTCTCCCAGTCCTCCCAGGTCTTGAGGTTCTCTAGGTCCCGCGGGGGAGGGTCCGCCGGGCAGAGGGAAAGGATGCGGAGGGAAGAAGCGAAGGGTTCTGGGCATAGGGCACATGCGGGAGTGGGAAAGGATAGATGATAGAGGGCTAGGCTAAGGGGTGAGGGGAGAGTGTGTGTCTGTAGTCTGCGCCAGAGTGTTGCGTGTTCCAACTCTTCAGAAGGCCAGACAAGAGCGTACAACTGGCACTCATTTCGTGGGCCCAGGAAGTCGCCCCCACCTGGGGGCCACAGCAAGCCCACCTGCCCTAAATCCCGCCAATCTATGGCAATAAAGTTGTTTCTCTCTCTCTTGGCGTGTTTCGCGAGCAACTTAGACCGCGTTGCCTCGGACGCTGTCGTCTGCTCTGGTTTTGAGTTCGTGCCCTCGGTCGGAAACCTGCCCCACTCCCGTAAACGCCCGCCTGTTTCTTGGTCGACGGTCTGCCGACATGAATCCTCTTATGTGTCAGCTTGTTAAACCTTCGTGTGCGGAGCTGCTCGGTCACAACACCAACATGAAACTACGAAAGGGTACGCTTACCTGCGCTGATTTCAATTACCAGGCGTCAAAACCGCCGTGGTGGCTGAGTGGTTATGGCACTCGGCTGCTGAACCGAAGGACGCGGGTTCGATCCGGGCGCGGCGGTAGAATTTCGATGGCGGCGAAATTCGAGAGGCTCGAATACTGTACGAGGTCAGTGCACGTTAGAGAACCTCGGGTGGTCGAAATTTACTACGGCGTCCCTCATAGCCTGAGTCGGTTTGGGACGTGAAACCCCCCTAAACCATAAACAATTACCAGGAGTCAGTGAAATGAGGGGACGCACTGTGGATGGCGTAGTCTCCGCTTCGTCTCTTTGGTAACTGTTATTTGGATACAGAGAGAAGTCAGTCACCAAATTTGACAAAGAGCCGAAACGTCGCAGGAGGCTGTAGACCATGCGAAGGGATGCGAGTGTGGTCAATCGCAAAGCAGCTGAATGAAATTGCATATACAATATTTCCCTTTCTTTTACTGGAATGTTTTGCTGTCATGGAATGTGTGCAGTTGGAATGCGTATCGATGCTATTCGATTTCACGCCTATAGGAGTACCACGGAAGTCTTGTCCCAGGCAGTGCAGAATGATTTGCAAGGCAACTTATGCTATTGCTTTTTGTTTTGCATGCAATATCTGTGTCGCAAGGTAAAGTGTTTCCAAATTTTTAACCTCGATTGTAACCACGTACCTATTTCTACTCTACCGTCGTGAGCACGTCTGTCTAGAGCACTCGGAAGGTCAGCTTTTGGGTGCATATACTATAAAAGCTGCCATGCCACGCGAGTCCGACTTTCATCTGGGCAAGTGTGGTCTCCTGCCCGCGGCTAGTCACAGAGCTATTGACTTCGGTTCCCGATGACGCGTCTTGGAGACTTTTGTCCCCGACTGTACATGTGCTTCGCCTACTGATAACGTCTGGTTTGAGATAGCGTGCATCTAGGCATACGTCACCACTCTGATGACACTGCCATCATCATTATCGCCTCGCCGGTCCGCAGCCGCGATCGCCGGCAAAGGCTTTGCAGCTCGCGGAACCAAAGCCGAGATAACACGTGTGGACGCAGGCTGCAGCAAAAATTTTCCGAAACGTATTGTTTCAGAATTACGTTTAATTACCAGGGTAGTGGGTAGGGGCAAGGAAAAGCCAATGCCAGAACAAAGCGGCTACGTGGGCTTGCATGGTGATGCGGCTCGCAAGAGAGCATTCTCCTCCCTGGCCTCTTGAAGCTCGGACATGAGCTTTTTGTTGTCGTTCACGACCTTTTCAAGCTCTGATCTGAGCGTTGTGAGCTGAACTTCCAACTCGTCGAGCCGGTCTGCCCTGGCGACCTCCCTGGCCTTCTTGGCAGCCCGGGACTTCCTGGCAGCTTCGTTGTTTTTCCTACGGCGTTCCAAGTAATCCGGGTCCTGGTAGTCTTTGGGACCGGAACTCCGGCGTCTCATCGGACCGACGGTGCTGGCACGTTGCTGTGGAGTACCCCCCACGCAGGCAGAACCGCCAGTGGCGCAGTGAGCGACCGCGGTGGGAGACGAGTTGCTGCTGTACGGAGATGTACGGATGGTCGTCACAGCGCTCGTCTCGAAGGATGTCAAGGCCTCGGTCGTGGGGTACCGGGAGGCTTGCGACGAAGCCTGGGACGAGGACGTCGGTTGACTCTTGGACGATAAGTCCAGCGGCAGCTCCCGGTAGGCTTGTGGCTCATCGGCAGGGCTTTGACTGCATGGATCCAATTCTGGAGATGGGGTCAGTAGGGGTAGGACATCGACGAAGCCTCGAACGGGGTAGCTGTGGAGTTCCATTTCGGCGGCCGACAGGGTACCAAGATTCCAATATATTCTGCATGGGGAAAGAAGATACACGAAAGAAGAGCTTTAAAGGGACTGGACACTGACCAAAACGTGTCATAAGATTATGGCGGAAATAAAAATGGCGTTTTTTCTAATTCTGAGAATTGAGCACTGCAATATCAAGGAAACGAGAATTTATTGTCGTAATTTGCCATTGAAAATCGTATAAAAAGCCATCTAGCGGTGAAACTCGCAATTATCGCTGTAGCCTACCATGTTGCCACATCTCTGTAAAATATCGCTTGTTTTAAGTTCGCAGTTGTTTTTCTTTCTGTAGGGTTCGTCATGTTTTTTTTATATTTAACGCTCTCTCCAGTGCGCCCTTCGACGAAAAGCAACGCTTCCTTCGCATCATCGGTCATTCGCTTTTGTAATTATATGGTGCGAGAATGTTTTGAATTTCTGTTATAGATCACAGAGCGGCAACCACAGCCGCGGAATACAGCACCTTAGACAGCAAGCTTTCCGTTCTGCTGAAAGAAATTGGGTTCTTAAGGTTCAGTGTGCCGTCCCTTTAAAAATTACAGCCGATCCAGCTTACTTGCCCAACTGCGAAGTATGCGTGCTTGCACGTCGCATTTGATTTCGCTTTCAGGTCGAAGCTGGGGTTTAGAGGTCAGGCTGCAGGCAAAGATCGACGAAATAAGTGACTGAGCACCGTAGTGGTACGCGCTATAAAATTCTGGAATTCTTAAAGGTACGGACACACTGGCGGAAAACCGCGCGCGGCGCGCCGCCGGCGGCAAGGCGCTTGCCACGAAACCCGCCGCGGCGGCGGGTTGTTCTGCCGCGGAGCGAATACGAATGGGTCGGGGAGACATTTTCGGCGGCTCGCCGCGGAGACCAATGAGGGGCGACCGGCTTTGTCACGTGGATGAATGGATAAGAGCGCCCCCTTTGAAACGGGGTGGTGGCAATTGCCACCATGCTCAGCTTTTCTTTCTTTATTTTTGTTCAACTGTGTTGTTAATTCTCATTAAGATTCGCCATCTTCTTCCACTACGGTTTTCTACACTTCTAACCTTATGTCACATCTCTGCTTTTCAGCCACCAATCGCTTTCTGCTAACTTCCACTGCAGATTTATTTACATGACCATTATTATCTTTAAACCCTGGGGCCTCACGAAGAGTGACTGTGCCTGCATGGAGATCCGGATGGATACCATCACATTTGATCATGAGGTGTTCAATTGTTTCCACAGATCTGCCACACACTGCACGTGTCATCTTCTTCGTTAAATTTCTTTTTGTAGCTGCGCGTTCTAAGCCACCCTGATCTAGCTTCAAAAAGTAGGGCACTGCCTCTTGAGTTATCATATAAAAATTTTTTCCCGATCTGCCTTTTCCAGTATCGATATAGTTCTACACTACGTTTCTTTTCCATTGAATCCGTCCAATTTTTAACTTCCGCGTTTTTAACCTGTCGTTTAATGCTCTTTCTTTCTCCGTCCTCATGACCGGCATACTTACTGGTTAGTTTTCTAGTTCTTTTCCGCCACTGTGAGTCAACGCTCTTTCTGTATAAGTATTTAAATGCCTTAGCTGCCCACCTGTTATCGCTCCACGTGGGGAGCGTCTGTGTCGCCACCTCTTGGCTCCTACTAAAGTTGCATGCCAGCGGCGGCGGCGGTGCCGCGAGCGCTCCTGCAGAGTCACGGACCTCGACCAGTACGGCATGGAGGGAGCTTTGTGCGGCGGCGCTTTCCCGCGTATTCCTTGCCGCCAGTGTGGCCGTCCCTTTCGCGGCGGGGGCTGCGCCGCCAACGACGTGCCGCGCGTTTTTCCGCTAGTGTGTTCGTACCTCCGCTGACGGCACAATCCTTAGCCCTTTCCACAATCCTTCCCCTTTCACGCCGCTGGCGGCCGGGAAAGTGTTAAGGATAGTTGCCGGGCCAGTTGGTACATGATCTCACCGTAAAACAGCGCGCTAACACGGGACGAAGAAAGAAGACACGCACAAACACAGCGCTGAACTTACAACTGACAAGAAAAGAGATTCAATATCCTGAATAACCATTGACATGATGCGACAGGAGGATATCTTCCTCGCCTGCCTTTGTTTTTTTTATTCCTTTCTGGTATTTATTGCGAGCAATGCAATAAACCATGCAGTTGTACGTTCAGCGCTGTGTTTGTGCGTGTCTTCTTTCTTCGTCCCGTGTTAGCGCGCTGTTTTACGGTGAGGCCGGGAAAGGGGTACACGGGAATGCGCCGCTGCGCAAAGCTGTCTCCACGCCACGCTCCACGCAAAACCGGAGCACGGCGCGATCGCCGCCGCTGTAACTTTAGTAGGAGCCAAGAGGTGGCGGCACTGACGCTCCTCACGTGAGTAATTCGGGCGCCGCTCACTGGTCTCCAAGCTCCGCGACATGCGGGAAGCCGCCGAAAATGGCTCCCCGACCCATTCGTTGGGCTATAGTGCCTAGAATATACTGACACTGTATATTGGGGCGGATGTCTACAGCGAAGCTCCGCCCACATCCAGGACCACTGCACAGAATTTCTTCATGACAAAAAGAAGCCGAGTTAAGTAAACAAGAGGCTAATCGCAATAAAAAAATCAGTTCTAGAATGTTGATACCTGCATTGACTGTATAGCCAAACATAAAAAAGCTCATTTCTGTTGCTGTTGTGACTGACTGTGGCACAGTATTAACAACTGCCTTTTTAAGGTGTTCCCTTCTATAGAGTCTTCCCCATTAACCGACCCGCCCTTGGTGTACGCAAGCGAGGCCAGAGGGAGCCTTACGAAGATGTGGAAGCAGCGGCTCAACGAGAAGCTTGCCAGACAAATAGCACAAACCCATTTGGAGGGTTTACATAGCAACGGCTCCTGGCTTAGGCTGCGAAAGAATACTTGTATAGTCAAGGAAACAGGGTAGGATGGCTATATTATCCGGTTAACACAAGCAAACACTAACATCTCAAGCAGAATTCGTAAAATTGGATTTCCAGTAAAGGAGCTATGATGTCGTGCAGAGCTGCGTCGTGCAGTAAAATGAAAAAAATGACAGGCATATATGCATATTTACACTGAGACAGCCTTTAAGCTAAAGTTATTTGCACTGACCAGTAAAATGTACAATGGCTGAATGTAACGGTGACCAGTTCCCAAGGTAGCAAGCAAAGGTGAGTATTGCTAATTGTTAGCAGATGTTCATACCACTTAACATGCTGAATTTTAGAGGGCTATTAGTAGCTGACTGTCAACATGTTCAGCAAAATATACTTATATCACTGCCACAGCTGCCTTCTAAAATATACCTATATCACTGCCAAACTCGCGAGTACAAGCGTGATGACGTCATAGGACAAAGCAGTGTTGCTAGAACCATTGGTTCTAGCAACACTAGAACAAGAGAAGCCACGAATCACGGAGGCGCAGCCAATACCACGACCTCCTCTATAAACTTCCGACCTGTTCATGCTGGCGCTCCCCCTGTCGCCAGATTTGCTTTTGCTTGTCTAGTTTTTTTTAGTTCGCCAAACTGCCGCCGCAAGCCGCGGCGCTGCAACTTACCCCCATCTAGGGTGCCTCGATGCGCGCGCGCTGCTACCCCCATCGCTTTGCCGGCTTTGCTCTCCGCTACGACCTCTCCGTTCTCCGTACGGCTGTCTCCGCGTGGTCCGTTTGTTGTTGCGTGCCGAAGGTGTTTGCTTTTGTGGCATTCGGAGGTGATCGTGTGTCACTTAGCGAATGCAGTCAACAACAGCATTAGGACTCGACAGCATTAACACCGTTTCCCGCTATGGTGTACTGTTGCGTTCCTTTCTGCAAGTCAAGTGGGCGGCGGGCAAGGATCACGACTGGGATATCGTTCCACGAGTTTCCCGTTACCGAAATTCGACACGAGTGGTTGAAGAAGATCTCTCGACAGGCAGAAGGTAAGCTGCTGAGAAAGTTGAATTCCATACACCGTGAGAATCGGCTAAATGACTAGTCAGTTTTCACGTCACGTATCTATCTGTCTGCGATATGCAGCTAGAAAGCTAGAGTATTGTGTTGGTGTAGTATGTTTGCTGACGGCTTGAAACACAAGCGAGGCTCGTGGACGTCGCTTACAGTGCTGAGCAACTGCATTTGCCTTTTGTCATGCTCTAACCTGACCAAGCCGTGCACATGGTCGTGGCAGGGGTACACGTTTTATTTTGATGAGAAGCTTGTTTTAGTGCATTTTACTCTATTTTGTGCGAACGCTGTGCTTTGACAAAACTATGACTAACCCGACAGAACAGCGTGGTCGTTCTCATCAAAGGCGACAGGCACAAGTGCAGCTGTCGTTAACGCATACAGCCGGCAGTAAATTGGAGTAGTGATCAGATAGTGAGCCTACAAGCATTCCTTATGTGTCATGCAGTGGTCTCCCCATTATTAGTAAATTTTCTGCTTCCATTACCTGCCACGAGAACTTTGTGATGCAAAACTATACACACACATATATTCGCAGGCCCAGGGAAACAGCCATGGGTGCCGAGCGAACGCAGCAAGGTCTGCAGCTTGCATTTCAAACCTGAAGACTTCAGGGAAGGATTGAGGATACGAAAGTTGAAACCAGATGCCATACCTTCAATATTCCCAAGTTACCCAGTCTACCTGCAGGAACCACCCAAGAAGGAGCGAAAAGCTGTGAAAAGGAATGCTGTGCAGGGGCTGTCGGGAAGCAAGCCTCATATGAAGGCCAAGAGAACTAGGCAAGTGTTTTGCATCAATATTCTCCATTTGGGGCTCACCCGAATATTGTGTCTAATATAGGCTTCGTCACTTAACTCGAAAACCACTAAACATAAATACAAAAGAGGTTCTTAATGTTCCAGGCCAGACTTTCCCAACCCTGATTGCTCTCCATCTGAAAGGACCAACCAACAGACAAGCATAGGTGTGTCTGACAGTGATACAGCCCATGAAGATGCTGGAATATTGACAGAAGCACTGTTACCACTTTCCCAAGGTCATTCACAGGTACCACCGGTGGAGGTACCTGTAAGTGAATTTCCATCTGTGCTTCCATATCTGCCTTCACCTGAATCTGCTTTTTGCTTTCCTGAAACATATGAGAAGCCCGAGCCCGAGCGCAGCAAGTCCTCCCACAGCCTCACAAGTTCATCAAAGGCGACCAGGCCATGTGCAGTTCAGACGAGGCTTTCTTTTTCACGGATGACAAATCTTCTGAGGCAAGTGAAAAACCTCACCCGGAAATGTCAAAGGCTCCGGAAAAAGCAGGAAAAATTGCAAGGAGAGCTCACTGTCTTGAAACAGCAGACAAAAAAGACGGAAGTTTTGATGAAGAAAACAAACGTCGCAGTCCTCCAGGTACGAACTGATCTCTATTTGAACATTCTTTTGCAAAAATTCCTATTCATGCATGCAGCCTGCGACGTGTTATTCAATGTCATATTTGCAGGAAAAGGTGGAGGAGAACAATGAAAAAGCACTCTTTCTTCAAGAGCAGCTGGCTTTCCTGAGCAGAAAAAAAGGGCGATGGCGAGAGGAGACAATACGCAAATGCGTTCTTTGGCATGCAAAGTCACCAGCAGGGTACCGCCTTCTTCGGGAGACTGGTGTCTTGTCTCTGCCAAGTCGTTCTACTCTAAAGCGGTACATTGGTGCATGTACTGGAGAAGTAGTGTCCTCTCTAATCAAGCAGCGCCTTCACGCAGAAGTGAAACTGCACTCCAAAGAGGTAAGTAATTTTTTTCCTAGAGGTGAAAATATCAGAGCCATGGTCTTGTGTAATTATTGCAGGCTCGCTGTGGATCCCTAGTGATGGACGAGATGTCCCTGAAGCAAGCTGCTGTTTATCAGAAACAGTCAGATGCCGTGCTGGGATTGGTGGACCTTGGAGGAGCTGAAGTGGACTTCGGCTTAGAAGAGGAACTCGCAACTCATCTGCTCTGTTTTGTCTTTGTAGGACTTTCTACCCACTACAGGTATATAGGATATTTGGGTAGTGCCCATGAGTGTCACGTGGACCTGTGCAAATTGTTTTCAATCCCTCAAGAGAATATCTTGTCATTCACCTGACACTAAGTTTTTTTACAAAAATTTCAGACTCCCTGTAGGGTATTACTTCACTAAGGGTCTGACAGGAGAGCAGCTCGAGCTCCTTGCTCTGCAAGTGATGACATCAATTGAAGAAGCCGGCTTTCAGGTGGTGAGGTTAGTTGCTGATAACCACAGCACTAACTGCAAGTTTTTGCCAGCTTGTCTGGCGGCCATATACTTCCTGTTGTCACGTGAGTAGTTGCTAAGCCAGACTTTTGGTATAGGTTGCAAAGCCTTTTATTATGGATAGATCTCCTCTCATAACTGCAAAATATGCTAAAAGCAAATATGTATGGTTAACAGTTTCACTGACTTGCTAACAGTAGTGACTGATTCCTTCCAGCCACCCTCTTGATCCAGATCGGCCACTCTTCCTTTCATTTGATTATTGCCATGTAATCAAGAACATAAGGAATCAGTTCCTGGACACAAGAAGGATTTTCAGGAATAATGGAGTGCTGATCGTTCCAGACTACCTGAGGTAAAAGTGTAGCTTTTCTTGCCTTTACAAAAACATAGTGTAACATTGAATTTTGTCACAGGAACCTACATGACATACAAGAAAAGCAAGGTGCTTTCAAGCTCGTCAGGTGCTTGACGAAAAAGCACCTTTGGCCGAGTAACTTTGAGAAGATGTCTGTCGCCAGGGCGGTTGCCATCTTTTCTCCTCAGGTAAAGAACACAGATTCGTTTATTTATAGCAGTAATGCACATTTCTCACCCCTGCAGTGTGACAGTGGTCAGCCTGGTGATAATCAACAGGAATATAATTTCATTGTAGGTAACGTCAGTCCTCAGGTTTCTCGAAAAACATGGATGCCAGCTTGGTGCTCGTGGATTCGATGGGTCTCTTCCAACCATCGAATTTATGGAGCTTGTGTACAAGTGGTTCGCTGTCCACAATGTTAAAAGCACGACATTGTTCTGGTTGAGCAAGGACCCCTTGAGGATGCCATTTTATGGTCCAGATGACGAAAGGTATGCCAGGTGATAAGCTGCTTGTGATTGCCATTTATCTTGCATTTATGTGAAAGTATGAGTGGCCACACTTCCCTTTAGATGCATGGTTTTGTACATGTGTATTCTTTCCCGATAAAATTGAAACTTTTGTGGCTTATATATATGCTAAGCAAAACTTTCTAACTGATCACATTATACATCATTTATTCCTGCAGGCTCACTTGGCTTGAAAACGAGTGCCTTGCCTATTTCGGAAAATGGAAGAAGGATGCCACATTAAAGCTCGAGTTCTTGTCCGAGGAAACATACGAGGCAGACTCACTACAATGTCAACTGTGCTTTGCACCAGGCATCTCCTTAGCCTTGGGTTCCATTTCGTTTTAACTGGAAAGTTCTCCAGCGACGATGTCGAATCCTTGTTTTCTACCATACGACAACTCAATGGATCAAATGATCAAACTGATGCCTATGCGGCACTGTCATCACTTCAAAAGATTTTAGTGACAGGCATTATCCATTCTTCCCCAAGTGGCAACGTGGGCAGCGTAATAGGCTCCGTTGGGGAGGCAGCAACTCTTTCCCCACAACCTGCATCAGTAGCAGCACCCCAGAAAGACATCAAGAAGCTTCTGGTTCCTCACCTGGCTGCACTGGAGCGCTACCCAAGTGTGTTTGCGTCATTTTATTTGTTATCACTGTCCATTACTCACAGAGGTTTCTGTTATGAAAACATTCATGTCATGAAGGTAAAGTCTATCCAGAATTTTTAGGACTTGTGTGGAAAGCTGACATGCAGCTGCATCAAAACAAGAAATTTTGTTAGGCAGTCATAAGTCCTCTGTTATAGCTGCTTAGTGGCTGCTGCTTTCTGACACATTTATAAATTGCTGAAATTAGTTCACTTTGCCGCAGTGGAGGCAGACTGCATTGTATTACAATTTTTGATGTTGCTACTGAATCATTCATACTAATTTCTAACCTTTCTTCATTTTCCCAGGTCCACCTCGACAAAGTTTGCGAACGAGCACTCTGGCACTGATTGCTGGGTTCCTTGTTAGAGCAGTGCAAGATAATTTGAGCTGTGAAGGCTGCCTATCAAAGATACAGGCGCCAAAATCAAGCTCAACCACAATTGCTCTGATTGCAGGAGTTGATCGGGGAGGGCTTTCTTATCCCACTTTGGCGTTTGTTGGGTTTGTCAGAATACTTGAAAGTACAGCCTCTACAGCAGCTGCTGTCCTTGTGAAAGGGCCGCAACCATTGAAGAGATTCTCCAGCACAGTGCTCCCTGCACTTATGCGGAATCCTTTCTTTGACTGCAGCATGAATAAGAGTGTGCCACACAAAATGGCTCTCCTGAATTTACTTCTAAGAAAATTCATGAGGCCTTTCTTGGCAAATTTCACAAAAAATTTAACTGAGGCACATGCAAAAAGGAAGCTACTGAACAAAAAACCTTTGTCAAGGAAAGTTCTTAAAGTATGAGTGTATTTTTCACTCATAACAACTGTGTAGGCTTTTTTATCATTTTTTGTGCATCATCGGGCCACAACATCTGCTCTTTGTGAAAGGGCCACAATCATTGTAGTAGATTTAAATGTATGTGTTTTTTCACCACTTCTAAAAACTGTTATGCAATTTAAGTTTACTTACTCAGTTTTTCATCAATATGACACATACTGTTTCAACTGGAACTGCTTTCTGCAGGTATCAGGGTTTATTTTTTTTAAAATGGAAGTGTCAGTGTTCTTTTAAATATTTCTTTCCAATGAAAATGCATTGAATTGCTGTTAATAATGCTATCCTTTTTATCTGCTTAATGCTCTTTGTCTAATTTGCTGTACATGTCATCTTTTGATCTTGAGTTAAGTGCACTTAGTAGTAGTAGTAGAAGACGTTTATTCGGCCAAAATTTACAGGCCGAGCATGTCGACCGCCTGGGCGACCAGAAGTCGCTGTTCTTCCTCCCCTTCAGCGCCAAGCCAGTCGAGCCAGGTGGTGATGGATAAAGAAGGTGGCGGGTAGGAACCCGACTGCTGAGCAGCCGGGCAATAGAAGAGGCAATGGGCAAGGTCCGCATAGGTACAGGGGCAGTTGGGACAGGAAGGGTCCGATCGATAGCGATAGAGAAAGAGGCGAGACGGGGTGATGACTGCATTCATTTGAACGTGCCGAAGAAGGCGAGCCTCCGGCACTGTGAGTGATGGATGAGGGGGAGGGTAAAGGCATTTGTCGAGGCGGAGCTCGAGGTAGACCTCTTTTATGGTGCGGCGAAGGGTGAGTCTCCCACCGTCCTCCGAGGGCTTGGGCCGGGGGATCAACGGTGCCCGGAAAAGTGTCACGGGCGAGCTGATGAGCCAGCTCATTGCCTTCAATCCCTGAATGCCCAGGGACCTAGCGGAGGAAAACGATGGAAGGCTGCAATGCGGAGACCGCTCGTTCGACCTCCTGTTGAAAAGAAGGGGTTAAGGTGCGTTTCTGTATGTGGTGTATAGCGGCTTGTGAGTCTGAATAGACTGTGTACTCTTGAAGAGAGGGAAGGAGGGCAAACGACTGGAGGGCATGCGCAATGGCGAGGACCTCGAGGGACAGTGCATCTGGAGGGCGTAGAAACGGCCCGCTGGTGTGAGTTTCAGGAGCGGGGAGGTGGGGGTGGTACAGGGCGTAGCCGCAGGAACCTAGAGGAGCCACGAAGGAGGCATCCGTGTAAGCTACACCCTGGGTATCAAAGAGAGGGGAATGGTGCTGTGCGGCCGCATGACGACGGCCGGCGTGCAGAACGGGGGACATGTTGGACGGAACGGGGAGGATCCGAAGATTGGGAGCCGGGGTGGGAATAGGAGAGGTAAACGGGGCGCAGGGAATGGGCGAGATACCCGCTTGAGTCAGTAACCACTGACCCTCACGGGTAAGGGAAAGCCGGGCAAGCTGCGAGTCACGATGGAGACTGAGAAGAGAACGAAGAGGATGGAAGAGGCCTGTTGCAAAGATCTTTGCAGTAGAGGTAGTGATAGGGAGGTTGAGAGCTACCTTGTAGAGGCCCACAAGGGCAGTCTCAAGAGTGTTAAGTTGAGTCTGATTGAAGGAAACGTAGGGTGCAAAGTACAAGACCTTGTTGAGGGCCAGCACGTGGACAACTCGGCACGCATGAGCCTCGTGGAGACCTGAGGGCCGAGTGACCACGCGCCGCAGGAGGTGGCAGCGTGGTGGAGGGCTTGCACGTTCTTGGCTGCATGCAAAGGAAAGCCAAGAACTTTGCACTGCGTGACGACAGGAATGGGAGAGCCAGAAAGGTGGAGAGAGACGAATTGGTTGTGCGAGCGCTGGTATGAGGAATGGTTGAGGAGAAGGAGCTCGGATTTTTCAGGAGCAGGAGAGAGGCCAGCAGTGGTGAGAAAGGAGTCGATGAGATCTAGGCCACGTTGCATGGTGTCCTGTACGTGACCGGGAGAGCCAGACGAACACCAGAGAGTGATGTCATCGGCGTAAAATATATGATGCAGGTCGGGAATTTCAGCTAGCTGGGAGGCGAGAGGGGCCATAGCAAGATTGAAAAGGGTAGGAGAGAGAACAGCACCTTGAGGAGTGCCTCGGGTGAGGTTGTGGGGGTCGGACAGATAGGTGTCGACTCGAAAGTGAGCGACACGTTTAGAGAGGAATGAGCGGATATAACAGTACATGCGGGAGCCACAGTCTAGGGAGGCGAGTTGGGAAAGGATGTGGTCGTGGCAAACACCGTCGAAGGCCTTGCGAACATCGACGGTCACAAGTGCGTGAATTTGAGTGGGGGTAGGTGACAGAAACGTGTTCTGGAGAACCAGAAACAGGTCCTGTGCACAGACGTGGCGTCGGAAGCCGATGAGAGATTGGGTGAAGAACTCCCTCGTCTCGAGAAAATTAGAGAGGCGATCGAGTCAGGGCCATTCGCTCAAGGGTCTTACCAACACATGATGTCAGGGAGATTGGGCGGAGGTTAGAGAGAGAGGGAGGCTTGCCCGGCTTTGGAATCATAGAAATGAGGGAGGAGGTCCAGGAGCTGGGCAGGCAGCCGCTGTCCCATGCATCGTTGTAGGTTTTAAGGAGGAATTCTTTGGCGCAGTCGGGAAGGTTGCGAAGTGTGGTGTATGTAATGGCATCCTCGTGAGGGTACGCGTTCCTTCTTTTTGGCCGGGGGCAGTGACTCATGCAGGGATTGGAGCGTAGAAGTGAAGGATTCTAATTGTTTGGATTGTGCTTGGAGGGTGGTAAGAATCTGCAGAACCGATGTCTCTAGCTGAACCAAGCGAGTGTGGTGTGCCTGTGTGGTGGTTTCGAGAAGATCAGCCAAAGGGGCGGCCTGGGCGGTGGAGGAGGGAGTGGTGAGTGTGGCAAGGTGCTCATTTAGCTCTTATGTATGCTGTACAATCGCCAAAAGTATTTCTGGGAAGCCGGAGCTAGTCAGGCTGCTTCTCAGCTTTTTCTCCGTGCCCACCTTCATGATGAAAATTAAAGGAACTATTATTATTCTGTGTGGTTTCATTTGAGAATTTGTCAAGTCAGTAGTCGTAGCCGCTAGAGCAGGGCTGATTTTATTCTGCCAGAGGAAGTGGGGAACTGATGCCTGTATACTTGCTTCAGATGTGATGTTGGTGGGCTGTCGGTAAATTGCTGGGTGCTAGGTAGTTGGAGCTTGGATATATTCGATTAGGTCCTTAGTCATACAGCCTAATTTTTTAACTGGTAGTATACTGGTTGTACTTCGCAGTGTTAATGATGGTGGGTTGCACATTAATAAAATATGTTCTGCTGGTCTGAACATTTCAGTTTCAGATTACTGATTTTCCTGCATTTGTGATGCTTCAAAAGCAAAGTCTCCAAATGTGAACAGAAATCGTCACTACAAGTACTGGTGCTGGTGCTGGAATGTACCATATATTCAGGGAATAAAACTTTGCTTGAACTGTGAGCTTGCTTCTTACCTCTATTTCTTGCAGTGCAAAACTGCTACATACAGCTGCGTGCAAACGGTTTACAGCATGGAACTTGCATGGAATTCCAAATTTTCGTCCATTAGTACTGAGCATGGAAACCGTGAAAATTTGTAGCAGTCATAACGAAATTTGACCGCTAAGCATTTCACTTTTAGAAGGAATGCATTCGCTGCAGCAGAATATCGTTCCTGAATTTCATTCTGCAGAGGCTTTTAAGGTGGATCTAATCTTAGGTGTTGATCAAGATCAATCACCCAGATTCATCTAGTATTGCAAACAACAGGATGTCCAAAAATTCTGAACCAGAACACATGTCCTTTTCCAAAATTAAAATCCTACGGAAATAAAGTTTTTCAGCACAAGATTTTCATAGGTAGAGTATTAAAATTGGCTATACTACATAAAGCTTGGCTTTCTGCATAACATTCCTATGGATCAGAAGCGCTCACAAGAGTTGCTGAATGGAGTCCAGTTTGCCTCTTAACGCTTTTATCTGAAGCATTCTCAAGGTGATGTAGCCGCAGTAATGAAAGCGCGGGGCACCTCCGATGCGAGATATGCGGCAGTTAATGCCAGCGAAGCCCCACTGACGCTCGAACAGTGGCCATAACCGCGAGAATTAACGGTGTTAGGGGTCATTGTGAAGATATTGTAGGCGCGAATAGTAGCTGTAGCACGTAGCGGCACGCCGACTTGTGTTGCCTTCGTCCTTAGAAGGTCGCTATTACTAGACCCCAACGCGTAAAACACGGTTAACGGAACCTGGAATGAGCAGGTCGTAAAGGTAACCGACTTATACGGTTGACAGTGTAAGCTAATTGCATTTTTTTCGCGCTGCAGGAACTTGGTTTTCAAGATAAATCTATTGACTAGCCCATGCACGAATTACTTTTGCACCAGACAGCAAAGCGTTGCTGCACAAAATGAAGCAAGGAAAGGAATATAAGACTTGCATTTTCCAGGCCATGCGCTGTATATTACTGTTGTACTTATGCGTTCCCACGGCAAAATCGCTCGTGCACTGGATCAGGTAGTCAATCGTATTTCGAAACCCGCCGCTACGGCGCTTCTAATGGCCATAGTGCTGCTTTGAGACGTTGAACCCCACGAACCAGTCATTCTACGCGCTAGGAACATGAAAAACAAACAGAAGAACGCGCACAGCGGTGCGCCAGGACCACCCAGGACCGTCGCGCACGACATCGCATCGTCTGCTGTGGGGGTTAGAGTTACTGTATATGCTACCAAAGGTAGCATATACAGTAACTCTAGTGGGGGTTAGTCCTGGCGACACCTGGCGGTACCTTCGGTCCCTACACAGCAGTTTTTAGGTCCGCGCGCCGCCGTAGGGGTCGGGTCAGTGAGCAGGTCGGAAGTTTATAGAGGAGGTCGTGGCCAATACATGCGCAAATCTCCTTGACGTCACCAGATGGCGCCATGTACCCGGCAGCTAGGCGCGCGCTTGCAGCATCGGGACCAATCAGCGCCTGCTCACCGGCGGTAGGCGGGCTCCCGGTATTCCGCTAACGGTAACAAGGTACACGTTATGCTAAAGGTGTGTATTTGCGAGAACTTCGTTGACGACTTCGAGAACGGGAACCATCGTAACGCTGGCAAAACGCCGGTGCAAACGTAAACGATGCGACGGTAGCGAGGCGGTAGCTTTCTTTTCGGCTGCTGCTAGGCCGCACTGCTGGCCGCTAGAAATCACGGAGTCTGCGTTACGTCATGTGCACGTCATGTTTAACGTCACTTAGTCCTGTGTCGTCATAAGAGAATCCCAATTTTAAATCAGAGCGGCGGGAAAAACTTTTTCAACTTCAAATCCAAATTTCTTAGAAATAAATGCATTTTTTGCTGCCGGCCAAGTGGCAAAAAAGCCATGAAATGCCGAACTATCGGATTTTGCTAGCAAAATCGCAAATAGCAAACTTAAGTCGAACCAAAGTCAGACAGCATCGCTGTGTCAGCAGTCTTACATGAGAGTGTAATCTGCCCTACATTTTTTTTCGCCGATTCCGGTCAATTCGGGCAAGTTCAGACGTTTAAAACATTGACCGAAAAACGAAGACTATAATCAGCTACCATATGGTCTATGCTTGAGCCCAAGCAGGCAAGTGGTGTGCGCAGGATATTTTTTTACAACCCAGAAAGATAAATACAAAAGATCCTGTATACCCTACTGGTAGGCCTAACTTTCCGCGGATATATCGACCTAGGATCGTGCTGGACATCCGAGAACCGTAGTGTTGACATCTTCTGGGAAGAGCATTCGACATTAATCAGTTCACAAATAAAAAAAAAATACTGCTGTTAGAACGCTGTTTGGATTTCTTGCAGAATAGAAACAGCACATTCGCCCACAGAATGCAGGATACTGTGCCCAACTCATACTGGGAAGTAAATTATGGCACGTTCACATAACACTGACTGCTAAAGAACAATCAAGTGCAAAATACACAACGGCGAAAAAATATATTAGCTGGCGGATTAGCATTGCTAGGCACGAAATACTGTGCGAAAGCATAGTGTATTGAAGGTGGACACCATAGCCGAGTAACTGAAAACGCGACTCAGGTGTCCACTGACACAGGGAGCTAGTTTAGCTCGTCTTGAACTTTTTCATTCGCAATGCCAATTTATACAACGTACGTCGGCTGCCTAAGCTCCAGTGCCGCGTTTCTGCAGAAATGTTGTCAATGCCAACGGGTATTGCTCTAATATAATATTTCTACCGCAACGTTGTCCACAGCAACGCAGGTTGCGCGCATCTATCTGTCACCACTGGCACATAAGTCAGAGCGCGAATGTAAGTTTGATAACAGTATTAGCAATGGAAAGAGACGATATACAATGCGCAGCGGGAGAGTATGTTGCAGTTTAACACGAGGCGGGAGCGGCGATATTCTAGCGATCTCATGGAGTGGCCAGCGAAGGTGGCCGGTTCGCGCCGCCGTGGGTTCGAAACGCAGTCGCGGCAATATCTAATTATTTGTATATTTATGGTTTGCTCAAGGTCACTGTCAAGGTCAAGCTTCACAAAAACCGGTGAGCCGGTCTAATCTTGTGAAGCTTTACACCAGCAACTAATGACGAGAAAGGTCAAGTTAAATTTTTGGAGACTTTCCAATATGTTACGATTTCATTATGGTAGTTTACGGCCGCTAGCCTTTTTTCTTCCGTCTTCTACACGTACATATGAAAAATATAAATGTATAAACGGCAAATTAGCGCCGTATTGCGCCAGTGGCGATTATGGGAGTGCACAGTTTTGTAATAAAACAAGGACTTACCTAAAGGTTAACGATGTCCTCCTGGCGTCGCTGATCGTAGACGTCTCAAATCACAAACTGTTCTCAGCGAGTCGAAACGCAGCAATGATGTGTGGCTGGGCAGCGATTCTCCTCCACAGCTATTCGGGGTGACGTCACTGATAGCAGCCAATGGATGGATGGATGGATGGATGGATAGGAGCGCCCCCTTTGAAACGGGGTGGTGGCAATTGCCACCATGCTCAGCTTTTCTTTATTTATTATTTTTTTTTGTTTACTGTGTTGGCAATTCTCATTAAGATTCTCCATCAACTTTTCCTACGGTTTCCTACTATTCTAACCTTATGCCACATCTCTGCTTTTCAGCCACCAATCCTCCAATCGCTTTTTGCTGACTTCCACTGCAGATTTATTTACATGACCATTGTTATCTGTAAACCCTAGGGCCTCAGAAAGAGTGACTGTGCCTGCATCGACATCCGGATGGATACCATCACATTTGATTATGAGGTGTTCAATTGTTTCCACAGATCTACCACACACTGCACATGTGTCATCTTCTTCGTTAAATGGGCGGCGAGGATGAGCGACTCCCATTGGTGATCGGGTAAAGTTCGAAAAGAGCGAGGGGAGGTGTCTACTGCTTTCACATGACGCATGAACAGGAGAGAAACCCTGCAAGAGTGAATCCAGTTTACCACATCTTTTCTATGAAATGGACGGAAGTCGATTCGAGTCCACTTTTTGAGGGAATGTGCAAAAACCCCAAAGAAGAGAATAGGGGACGAGCCACACCCTTCTTTCTCGGAACCTCCACTTTTTTTTTTGAAAAACACAGGCGCGGCAACAATAGAGGGGTCTCCTGTCCCTGGATATGGGGAGAACGGATATACCCTTCCCGGTCCGAGAAGACAAGAACCAACAACATGCACGCCTTTGCGCCCACCAAAGTCAAAGGGTCAAGCAGTGCAGGTTACCTTGAAAATGAGGTCAAGTAGACAAGGTCAAGAATGAGGTCAAGTAGACTTTCTTAGCATTCATGCTGCTTCCCGGAACTACGCGATAATTCCCGGAACTGCGCGAACTGCGCCCGTCCATGTTCTTTCTCGTCCGCGTCTTTTTTAGCGCAATTCCTTTCTTTAAGTATGTACGACCGACTCGCCCATCAACGTGCTCTCTTGGATAAAAAAGAATTTTAGCGTCGCCGAGATGTACTAGTGTACCGTATATATCCCAATATTGCGTGAAGCAAGCAAGTTTTAAAGCGGACAAAAAGAAAACACTCGACAATAGTGAGTGGAAGATGGCTAAGAAGCTCCGTGTCAAATCTCCCGAAAGGCCTTCCGAGTTCAGAAGATTCTGACGCGATTTCCCCGTTTCAAATGCCCCAATGCGTTTGGCCCGTGGCGTTTGCCACGTTTCCTAAATACCCGCTTTCATAACGCCTTGCACGACTGCCTTACTACACAGTAGATCGCGGCAGTGTGGCAGGGACGATCAGTTGACCCATTTGCGCAATGTACTTCAGTGGGCTATCTTTGCTGCAAACTCCTGCGATTGATGCCTCGTACCAGGAGGAGTCATCGCAAACGCTGACTTAATGGCGGCTAGTAGCCTTTGTGACATCAGATACAGGTTCATGAGCGCGAAAATGGCATTACACGTAGCTAAGCAGATCTTTTTCAGATTCTCTTTCGGAGGGCAATTTCTTACTCGTATCAGTCCGTGATAAGGAGAGGATGACGTTTTATGCACCCCTACTAAAACATTCCATACGAGCCGCTCGTATAGAATTGGGGGAATATGAGTCCATAAGGTATGGATGATTATATGGAAATCCATATCTTGTCTGCATGGTGTCCATAAGCATTCCACATAATTTAAATGCGATTTCTATGCAGTGTACGAGACATCATGTGGAGTCCGTACGACTTCATACGTGATTCCATATAGTCCATAGCGACTCCATATGCTTCATACTGACTCCATAAAATATCTTATGGAGACGTATGGAATTATTACACTTGTAACACGAAAACTTTCAGTGGGGATGGCTGCTTGAAATTGCACAGAGCGTGTGTGCATAGGATCATGTCGTGCCCACAAGGGTTTGCAGGCCAGGTGATTGTCAGGCTTTTAACACTTGCGGTACAGCAAATGCTCCTGGCTTCAGACCGGAGTAGCTGTCACACACATGTGACAAGAGCGGTTGGTCCACTGACCCACAGATTAAAAAAAGAAAACAAGAAAAAAATAATACAGTTGCGGGAGCCGAAAGCGAGCTAAAAAAAATTCGGAAACCCTGCGGTGGAATTTTCTCGGGATCCTGGTCTCTAGTTGTTACGTTGTGTATAACTGCTAAACGGAGGTGTTGGTAATTCATTCCTGAGCGCAACAACGAAATTAAAGACGGGAACGAACTAGACATAAACACAGAACAGCCATTGTTGCTCCCTTTATCTTGTCCCAGTATTTTGTGCTTTTACTCTAAAAAAAAAGTTTTGTATCTACCATTTCTTGTGCTTTACAAAATCAACCCTACCGTTTGTGTTTTGTTTTCATGTCATTTTATTTTCCCCATAAATTACATAGGAAGGGCGTGGAAAGAGCTGTACGGGGCAGTTTCACATACCCACCACCCCTGGATATACATGGCAGCATTGTCAAGCAGACTTATGGTAATTGTGGGCAACGGCTTATCAGGAATACGAACTTATTTATTTGTCGTACCCCTGAGGGCCAGAGGCATTACAGAGGGGGAGTGGCAAAACACAATAATAAGATTAGAAAATACTTCGAAAAGACGTATTTAAAAACACCTGAGTAAAAAATGCTAGCTATAGCTTCGCGGAACATCTCGTAATTATTTATGCCGGCAATATCTATGGGAAGGTGATTCCAGTCAGGTGATTCCAGTCCAGTCAGAAAAATATTTAGTGTTAGAAGAAACTAAACAGTCTTTATGTTTATGGGCAGTACGATGGGATACATAAAATGGCTGTGGGATAAGGCGATCGCGCAGTACAGGATGATGGTACAACTTGTGAAATAATGCGATACAACACACTTTTCGACCAAGTGGCAGTGATGGAAGAGAAAGTCTAGGCTTCATAGTAGTTATGCTTGCAGTGCGCAGAACAGAACAGGAGAATAGAACGGCGAGGGAATAGGGCTGTCCTGCAGTGGCCAGCGAAGCTCGCCTGTTCGCGCCGCAATGGGTTGGAATCCAAGTTGCGGCAATATTTTTTAAATTTATTTAGTTATGATTTGCACTATGTCACCCTCTATCTCACGCTTCCCACAAACTCGGTGAGCCGGTTAGACCTCATGAATTAGAGAACAAAAAAAAATAAAGCTTGTGTCCTATCTCTTGCCATCATTTCTTAGGAACACTTTTCTTCGGCATTCCTTCCACCCCTCCCTTCCTTTCATGTTGTAAGAAAAAGAACAGTAGCGCAATCAAGACGAACACAAGAGAGGACCACACAGGACTAGCGCTAAACTTCATCTAACTTTATTCACTAACAGCGCAGCAAATATAAGGAAAAACCAGGATACGTGCCGACAGATACCCGTTTCCACACCACACTATCTACTGAACCGTTCAAGATACGCCATCTCCGATTTGTAGAGGTTCACTGACGTATCGGTAACACACGATACACCTCTCTTCCTTATATGATATGCTTCCAATAGTTCCCTCGCCCTTGTGTCTTTGCTTTTACAAGGGCGAGGGAACTATTGGAAGCATATCATATAAGTAAGAGAGGTGTATCGTGTGTTAGCGATACGTCAGTGAACCTCTACAAATCGGAGATGGCGTATCTTGAACGGTTCAGTAGATAGTGTGGTGTGGAAACGGCTATCTGTCGGCACGTATCCTGGTTTTTCCTTATATTTGCTGCGCTGTTAGTGAATAAAGTTAGATGAAGTTTAGCGCTAGTCCTGTGTGGTCCTCTCTTGTGTTCGTCTTGATTGCGCTACTGTTCTTTTTCTTACAACATGCACCATCTAGCCCAACAAAAAGTTCTTCTAAAACTTCCTTTCATGCTTTCTCTGAATTCGCCCCGATGTTATCGCTTTTTCCTCTATTTTTTCCCGGTATTTCATTCCGCTATGGTGACTAATCCCTTATTTGAGTTTTTAAGGTCACGCAGCCAGTCGTACCAAGCCACCTGTCGCAGCTGGACACACAGCCTTTCAAGCCCACAATGGTTATCTCCCCACGCTCCAAACCACCCGATCCCTTTAGGCCGAGCTGACCTTCATTCCTCCCAGCTGACCTTCTTTCTATTCACAGGGCTGCAGGTCAACCGGTTAACCAACTTCAGCAGCCATCACGCCTGGACAAGATTGACCCTCCCCATCGTAACCCCATTCCCACTTCACACCCTCCTCACTCACACCGTCCTTCCTCGGAGGGATGACCCAATTCAAACCCCGCCAATGATGAATGCTTTGCCACGACGAAGACCAGTCGTCTTGTCGAAACGTCGGCAGGCACCCTGAGGCTTTCCTCTCCTGTGTTCACTTTGTGATTATTTTAAACAAGCTAGTATCCCCAGCAATTTGGGATCAAAATTTTGAAAATATTAAGATACTTCTACGAAAATATTGAAGGTAACGGTCCATTCTTCTGGTGTGTGGCCAAATCTTTCTTTTATAAAGTGTTTCCATCAATCGCATCCAACTGTTAAGACTTTCTTAAATAACCAATGGGGAAAGGTTTTGACGACAACTAAAACCACTATTGAAAAAAATTCAAGACTGCCACTGGGTGATCTGCGGTTGCACTGATTGCTACTTTATCTTACATGAAAAATGGCGTTCATAAAAGCTTTCTCGCTCAAAAATGCTTTTGTCCAGAATTGTTGGGTATGATGCAAAAACTCTTCACCTTATAATTTTGCCACATTTTGCGCTTCTTGTTTAGGTAAGTAAAAAAAATTAACTGCACCTGGTAACACTGCCCACAGTGCATAGCGTCTTATATTATTCCACAGAATATTGACAGCAGTGAAGAAATTCAACTTTTGAATGTTTGACTGTTTCAAAAAAGCAAGCGGGGCAAATATTCTTCACCTTATTATTTTGCCTCATTATTAGCTTCTTGTTTATGTAAATTAAAAATGCACTGACGACAGTTGATAACACTGGCCGCGGTCGAATATTATTCCACTGACTAGTCACAGAAGTGAATAAATTCAACTTATTAATGTTCGCTTGTTTTAGACGAGACAGATGTGCCAAAATGTTTCACTTTTTAATCTTGCCTCCTGATCCTTGTTGAGGTAACAAAGATGTTTTAACAGCACATGATAAATGAGACGAGTTCCACAGTGTCCTCTATTACTCCACCGATCATTCAGAGTATTGTAAATAGTCATCCTTTTAATGTATGACTATTATAAACAAGGAAGAGAAATCTTCAACCTATAATTTTTTGTCTCGATTAGGTTATTGCTTAGGTAAGAAAAAAGGTTTAACTGCAGCTGATAACAATGGACGCATTCCACAACGTCCTATAGCGCTCCGCTGACCATTCACGGCAGTGAATGCTCAACTTTTTAGCGTTTGAATTTTTTAAAGAAGCCACATGTATCAATTTTTTCACCTTGTAATTTTGTCTCAGGATCAGCTTCTTGTTTAGGTAAGGAAAATGGGCTTTAACTACCGCTTATAACACTGGCCGCGCTCCATAGCGTCCTATATTGCTCTACTTACCATTAACAGCAGTGAATAAATTCAACTGATTAGTGTTCACTGTTTTCAACAACAACGATGAACCGGAGTTCTTCACTGGATAAATTTGACTCGTGATTAGCTTTTTGTAGTTCGAAAAAAAGAAGGAGTTATTACGAAAGGCTGCTGCCGACAACGTAGTATTACTCCAGTGACCATTCACAGGTGTGAAAAAAGTCAACTTTTTGATGTTTCACTATTTTAAAGAAAGCAAGATGTGACAAACCTCTTCACCTCATAAAATCGCCTCATGGTTGGCTTCTTGTTGAGATAAGAAAAATGTTTTAGCAGCATGTGGTAACACTGGCCGCGGTGCAGAGCGTCCTGTATTACTCCACCGACCATTCAAAGATGTGAAGAAAGTCAACTTTTTAATCTTTGTTAATTTTTAGCAAGCAACATCTTTCATAGTTGTTCGACTAATAATTTTTTTGCCTTGGATTACCTGCTTATTTATAGGGGATAAAAAAAGCTTTAACATCGTCTGGTAACCCTGTCCTCAGTTAACAGCATCTTGCATTATTCCATTGACATTTCACAGCAGTGAACAAACTCAAATGCGCACCACAGATCGTCATTGTTACTTTGTACTCTTGCTTTCTTTTTGCACGGGTCACAATTTTTTGGACTTTGCTTGTCTGGGAAACCAGATGCAACGGCGTATGTGCTGAAATTGACTGAAATCAGGCTCATTGACGGCAAACTCGCTGTACGCATACTTCATTTTGAAACGCTGGTGTTCGCCAGTACCAAGAATAGAATAAGAGCCGGAAACTTCCTCGGTATCCTCGTATTTCATTTAGACGCGAATGTTTGATTCAGGGTTCCCTCGATGTCGTCGGGCACAGTCTCCCGGCTTTTGTTACATCCTCATCGATTTCCGGTTAGGCAGCAATAACGAATACAGTTTAATGTACCTGTAAGGCAATATTCTTTTGCTGTGATCCTATCCCATATTTGTGTACAGCCTTGTCGGCTGGTAGGTCCCGGCGTTAGCGCGGTCTGTTCATGAAATTACCATAGGCAAAAAAAAAAAAAATGCGCGGTTTGGCCCTTGATAGATGCAAGCGTCACAACCAGCGTTCGTGACTTTTCTGCGCTGGTATTAATTACCGAAGCCTTAAGAAGATGACTCGCGAATGAAATGCACGCTGAAAGTCTACAGAGATGCAGTACATGACCGGACAAATCTTGTGCCTGTTCAGAAGAGCGGGTTGTCGGGCTAGTTGGTTCTGCATAGTATATAAGTGAAATGTGCAACAACTGTCTAAGTTGTTGCGCATTTCACTTATATACTTGTGCCTGTAGCTAGCTGGTTCCATGAATTGAAATTTCAGTTATTGCTCTTATATCGAATTTGCTTCTTTGCGACAAGGGTCTTTTGAGCGTTTTTTTTTCCAGTACGCAATGAAAGCGCGTCTTCGTGAGTGCTTCCGAAGGTATTCCTGGTGACTCAGCTTTTTTTCTGGTTTTTAAGTGCAGTTCTATGCAGGCTTAGCGAATCGGGTAGGGATGCCAGATATGATGACCTCACCAGTTGTGGGCCCTGCGAACAACGCATTGTTGTATACTACCAAGAAAGACGACAAGAATGTCAGAACAAGCGCTGGGTGTTTTCACCTTTCCCTGAGCACTCGGCTAACCGGTGCCCTGGAGCCATTGTCAACCAATGACTAGTTCACATAGTGTTTCTATGAAAACCTTGCTTTTGTAAAGCGCAAGAAATGATTCAAGGCATCCCATGAAGATCTCCCCTCCGGGGTTCCGAAAAAAATTTTAGCTGGCTTTCGCAACCCTGGACTGTGTCAATTTTTTCTTTTCTTTTTTAACATTTGGGTCAATGCCCGAACAGCTTTTGTCACGTGTGTGTGCCAGCTATTCCAGGATGAAGCAAGGCACATTTTCAGTACCGCGCGCGTTAGAAGCCCAACAGGCTAACATTTTTTGCTAACCATTGCGGGAACGTTAACGATCACATGCACACACACACACTGCATAAGAGCGCCAGTGCTGCTGGAATCATCAAGTGTAGTCACGCACAAAACATCATCCTTTCCTTGTAAGTTTCTACTGCTGGGCTTACAAATAATATACTTAGAAAGTTGTTTGCATATATGCTCCAGTAAGCAAGAAATAATAATTAATCTACAGTGCGTAACTTATTTTGAAGCTCAGATTAAAGGAGTCTAATGGACTTCAGGTGCACGGTTTCCTCAAGTCAGCCAAGTGCACAAATAGCATTGTCAGGCTTTACGTTCTACGCGACAAAATAAAAAGTAGTTTCTTTAAATTGAAAAGAACGTAAGATGTCTGGCTATCTCCGTCAGGAGTCCTCCTCCCCTATATGATTTGGATTAGATAAGGTGTAGTGATGTCACTGCTACTTTCTTTGCTCTGTGGAGCCACTGGGTTTCTTTCTCACACTTGTGAATGTCAAGCACAAGAACTCTCAGCTCGTCCACATCTTGTAATACATAGTTTGAAATTTCGATCGTGACACTTAGTGTCACCTGCCGTGGTGACTCTGTAGAATGTCTAAAACAAGAACTCGGAACTCCTCCGCATCTTGTAATGTATGGTTCAAAATTTTCAGCGTGTCACCTAGTTGCACCGGCCGTGGTGACTCAGTGGGTGTATATTGCTTCAGGTCGCTAATTCCGAGGTCGCGGGATGAAATTTCGACCGCCGCGGCCGCACTTCGAGCGCGGAGTGCCCTTTGCGCCAAGTAACTCGGAAAGAGACGACAGTGTGTGCTAAATATAAATTAGGTCAGGGAAATCTATTGATAAACGATTTATGCTTGAAATCAATGGAACTTTCCTGGATACAACGACGGCGCCATGGCTTAGTTGGTCAAAGCGCCTGTCTTGTAAACAGGAGATCGTGAATTCGAATCTCACCCGTGCCTGATGCTTGTTATTTTCTTCTTGGTTTCGAGTAATTGATTGTGATGCAGCAGAAGTAGGATTCCATCCTAATTGTTATTTTTATTTTCTTTAACGACAATTTGGCGGTGCACTGAATTGCAGCTCTGGATATCACAACAGGCTATGCGTGCAATAAGCGCAGTGTGTTGCTTCAAATATGTGTATATTTCAATGCTTTGTCTTTTCTTAATCACTGTCAGCTTGCGACCGAATCACTTTCTGTTCGCCATATCATGAAAATTATCTGTCATATGCTAGGTCGAAGTAAAATCGACATTTGAGATAGTTGGTATAGCATCATGGAAAAATATATAGCACACTCAGGACAACAGACAGGATGCGTTTGTGTTGTTCAGTCTTCCTTGTCTGTTGTCCCGAGTGCGCTATATTTTTTCCAGTATGCTGGGTCGCCCTGGGAAAATACAAATGGCGTGATACCGCTTCTGCGGTGTTTGAAACTGCTAGCGGTTTAGAGTATATGAGGTTTAATGTCCCAAAGTGACTCGGGCTATGAGGGACGCCGTAGTGGAGGGCCCTGAGCCACCTGGGGTTCTTTAGCGTGCACTGACATCGCACAGTACACGGGCCTCTATCGAAATGCGACCACCGCGGCCAGGATCGAACCCGAGACTGCTAGCGACGGTGTAGTCGTGCTATCTGTGTAGTTTGGAGTAATCAGTAGTAGAGCGCGGTCAAGAGCGTCGGACGTCTTATCACTACGAGATTTGAGTGGGCGACTTAAGTGCAGCTTCGGGACGTTAAACTTCCCATGCCATACCATACCATACCGTACCATACCGTACCGTACCTTACCACGTCATGCCATTTCATACTTCAGCATGCCGTACTATGCCACATCTTACCATATGGTATGGTATGATAGCGCATGGTATTGTATGGTAAGGTATGTTATGGCATGATGAAAGAACACCTTACCATACTATACCATGTGCTATAATACCATACCATATCAAGCCATGCTTTGCCGTGCCATAAATACTACACCGTACCGTACCCTGCCATAACATGTACCGAACTATAATATCGTACCACGCTATAGCATAACACACTATATCGTGCCGCGATATACCATACCATGCTACCCCATACTCTACCACGAGCTCCCGTATCATACACTTCATGCCATACCGCACCGCATCGAACCATACCG
The DNA here is from genome assembly GCF_055824585.1 of Amblyomma mixtum. Classification (NCBI taxonomy): domain Eukaryota; kingdom Metazoa; phylum Arthropoda; class Arachnida; order Ixodida; family Ixodidae; genus Amblyomma; species Amblyomma mixtum. The sequence goes on from NC_143019.1 coordinate 24,590,886, forward strand.
CCTGCCATACCGCCTGTGCTATCTAGGACACCATACTAGGCCATGCTACGCCAATATCATACCATACCGCGTAATATTATACCACACAATGCCATTCCGTATTAACCATATTTGTTTCATTCCATAACATCTGCCATGAAGTACCATACCGAATATGGCATAGTGTGACACCCCAGTTTACTACACTGTGCCGTATCAGGCCGTATCAACCATGTCGTACCATACAGTATCGTACCATACCATACCATACCATACCATACCATACCATACAATACAATACTGCGTCGTACATTACCGGACATACCATTCCTTACCGTACCATATAATGCTGTGCCATTCCGTACCGTACCGAACATACCGTGTCATAACACCATAGTGTGCCGTACCGTGCTGCATCATGCCGTACCAACATGCCCTACCATACCACCCTATATCACGCCGTAACTTACCATACCAAGCCAAACATACCATACCGTACCATATATTATGCCGTACTATTCCTTACCGTAGAATACTTCACCGACTCTCTCGCTGACATGCCTGCTGTCGCGGGGTATGAAACAAGGTGAATGGACATGCAAAAAAATGAATTTCGATCCCACAGAAGTGTGGTTAAGTAGGTCTGCTCTGGTTGCAAGTTGTTACGGTGTGGTATGGTAGGGCATGGTTGGTACGGCATGATGCAGCATGGTACGGCACACTACGGTGTTATGACACGGTATGTATGCTCAGTACGGTACATAATGGCACAGCATTATAAAAAACAACGGGAAGGCACCGGTGAGATTCGAACTCACGATCTCCTGTTTACTAGACAGGCGCTTTACCCAACTAAGCCACGGCGCTTTTTTTTAGAGCGCAGCTCTTTGGCGTCCGTTCCTGGGTTTCGCGTCGTCGTCGGCCTCGTAACCAGCTCCGCCCCCAATGTCGCGCTTTTCAATTGGTCGAAATGCTCGTGACGTCACTGTGCGCGAATTTCAAATGGGGCCAATTGTACTTTGGCTAGTAACCATGCAACCAATCAAAGGGATCGTATAGTGATGCTGCAACTAAGTTGGACTGAGTTTAGTTAATTGCTTAATTAATCAATTAGCCTAATTAATATAGAGGAGAATGAAGAGGTCAGAAGAAAAGAAAAGAAAGACGCGCGCCGCAGCGACAACAGCGTCCGCAGAAGGAGACGCTGCTGAAAAAAAAAAGATAAGTACGAAGCCGCGTTCCCTCCACCACCACGCACTTCCCCACTCAGTAAGACGTTGCTCGTTTCATATACGTTGTGTCGAACATCCTAGACAGTTCCAACAATTGACAGGTTAATGACAGAACACGATGGATAGAAATACAATAATATAAATATGAAATAGCCTAATTAACCTTTCTAGTTAGACCGCATAAATCAATAAAACCGAGAACGAAATTGGTCGAGTTGGGGAATCGAACCAGGGTCTCCGGAGTGCGATACGAGCACGCTAGCCACTCCGTAATGCCAGCTGAATGGTTTGAAATGAACAAAGGCGCGTCTAGCTAATACGGCGTCTTCGTTCACTCCCATCTTCCCCCTTTCCCTTACGGCGAGGTGCAGGTGTCCACCCAGATATGGGAGAGAGATACATTTCCTTTCCTCAAAAAATAAATTTACCGTCCAGCAAGGCGTACAGCCGAATTGGCGATGGCGTTCTGTGGACTCCCTGGCAGCGTTGCAAGACGCTGTCGCTTTCCACTCTTACAGGCGAAGCTTAACATGTTAACCACACATCAGTAACACACGCAGACAGCCAATGGACGCGTCATTCGCTGGGAGCGCTTGATTCATCATTCACAACCACATTCTTAACGTACGCTCCCTTGCCGCACATGCCAAGGACGTACACCACGATCACATTCTGCGCCATTCCTCTGTACTTTGCTTTGCTGAAACCTGGATGGATCCCGAAGAGCCTCTCGAAATCATAGATTTCCTATACTGCTGTGGTGCTCGCAGAGACCACAACAGAGCGGCGGGAGTCGCTATCTACTTGCGCACAGGTCTCTCTGCAATACCAGTCGAAATGTTTGGCACGTCACATGAAGTTGGCGAACTGTGCGCCGCAAAGTTGCCCAACGGCTTGCTGGTAGTAGCTGCCTACTTCGCCCCTACCGCACTCACGAAAGACGTCGTGCACTTCCTGCAACTCGCATTAACCGTCCATCGATCCACACCGATGTTAGTAGTGGGGGACTTTAATGTTGACATAAAGACAAACAGCAATTTCCTAACACTTATGCGGGAGAACATCCCGTTCCTCTCGCTCGTAACGCGTCCCACGGCTGTGACAACCTCGCGAGGCACTTGTGTAGATCTCGTCTTTGAGAATCAAGCATTGGTGTACCAAGTCGAACATATATCAGTCTATTTCTCCGACCACAAAGCTTCCTTCATGACTGTCAAGAACTGTTAGTGGAGTCTTTGTTAAAGGAATACGTGTGAAAAATAAAAAAAAAATTCTGTGATAGCGCATACATGTGTTGCTCGATTTTTTGCCTCAATCTATCGAAAAGGTGAAACAGCTTATTTGCTGCGCTCAAATTTCGCATTAGGAAGTAACGTAATCGTCGGTAATTTTTTTTCTCTTTATTATCTAAGCCACGGCGCCTCACGGTAATGCCCAACGGTGAGCTCTTCCGGAGCATCTCTCGGATTTAGTTCGACTTGCCGCACCTAATTAATGTTCTGTGCACACTGGCACCGGACCCTGCCGAGTTACGTTGAGCCAAGGACACTGCGCTCGCCAGGTCTCTACAGCGTGACGCAATGATGGCTGTCGGCCTCTTTTGCAATCCTCGGGAAGCGTTCACGCTTTTGAGGAATCTGCGAGTTTCGTTTACCGTCGTCTTTTTGGTGCACACTTTTGCTTCTTGCTGACACGGGTGGTAGAGAGAACGAAGAGTGAAATGCCCACGGCCACCGTTAAGCCCGTCGAATGCAGATGGAAGGTGAGATGAACAGAATAAAAAGAAAACTAGTGTAATTATGTTAATACGAGCTCAAAGAAGAATGCTAGCGATGCAACTATAAGTTTGGAAGTAATTTACGATATATGTGCATGCATTTCTTAATACAAACACGATTTACCTTCTAAAAACCGCTATGTCCGACCTCAAGACTCTCACTTCAATAAGGTGAGCTCTCCTGGCTTTTGCTTATAGTTATAATAATAGGCAGGAGCGAAGTAATATTGAAGGACTATTGTTGGTCACCATCGGTGTCTCCAACACTAAGAAAACGTGCTTAATTGCTGACTGCCTTTTTCTGACTCTCACTTCAATCGCAGACAGAGCTAGAAGAATATTTGAATGCTCGGAGAGACGGTACAGAGCCAAATAATGAAAGAAAAGTGAAAAACTAAAGAAAAAGGCCGACAGCAATTAAGCACGTTTTCTTAGTGTTGGAGACACCGATAGTGACCAAACAATAGCCCTTCAATATTACTTCGATCCTGCCTATTATTATTACTATGAGGAAACACCAGGAGAGCTAATCTCATTGTATTCATCATCATTATCATCATCGGTCAATTAGTTAGGGTTTCCGAAGCACAAGGAAAGCGGGGAGCGAGCACAACAAAGCGATTTAAAGCTGCCGCTCGACCTCCGCGACTCGCCACTGTGAATCCCCGTTAAGTTTAAGTTTCACCATAAAATTAGGGTTTCCTGAATGTAATATGCATTCATCTTAGTTATTTTTCATCTATTTCACTATTTGTGACGTCAGTTGTGGGAATATGTTTTTTTTTTCCATTTCCACACATGGCGCATATGAACACAATGAACCAGGAGAAACGCGGTAAAAAGAAAAAAAAGTACGCGACAGTTTAAAACCATCTGAAGGGCCCGAATATATTTTCCTCTAATCGAATCTTATCGCTTATGATGATCACCGCATTCAATTTTCTTCCATCGTTTTTTCTGGTTTGTGTACATGTCTGTGGCGTGTTGCATTCAACACCATGCGCTGCATTGCAAAATACTGTGCCTGCCAAAACAACACAGAAATAGAAAGAACAAAAGTACGGTGATTGAGCGGTAGGAGGAAATGCTGTCGAGCTCGACCGCGGCGGCCACATTTCGATGGAGGCGAAACGCAAGAGGCGCCCGTGTGCTGTGCGATGTCAGTGCACGTTAAAGATCCCTAGGTGGTCGAAATTATTCCGGAGACCTCCACTACGGCACCTCTTTCTCTCTTACTTCTTTCACTCCCACCTTCCTCCCTTCCCTTACGGCGTGGTTCAGGTGTCCGCCGAGATGTGTGAGACAGATACTGCGCCATTTTCCTTTACTCAAAAACCAACTTACCAATTTATTTTTTACTCGGCAGTTCAGGAGGAGCTGACCGAAAGGGCAAGAACGGCTGCAAGGTACAATGCACTCTCGGAAGAGGTGGACAACCGCCCGTTTTTGTTTATGTAAAATCTTTCCATCATCATCATCCGTTCCAGCCACGCGACCCCAAACTCGTGCGCTCGCGCGTACGTGGCTTGAAGAACAAGAAGAAGAAGATTATCAAGCGCAACGGCCGGCCATGTCGACGCAGAAGCCACCCAAGGATCGCTCGAAGGTTTCTCGCAGGAGCCGTAGCCACAAGTCTTCCATATCAGAGGGCGGCGGGAGACGGCGGTCTTCAGCGCCCGCTGACGATGCGGGCCGGAGGGTCAGCAAGAGCGACGCCGCCCAAGATAGCGGAGGCGTACGCGGCGACGTCGCGGCCCTCTCCAAGTACACCTCAGCCCCGCCTGATGCGCCGCCGTCGCCAAAACCTGAGGACATTCCCGCGGGTTCGAACTCCTTCCCGCCAGCTTCGTCCTCATTGGAACAACCTAAGGACGCTGCCGCCGTCTCGGGCCAGGACTTGCCACCTCTTGCATCTCCGTCTGAACAGCCTGGGGACGCGGCCGTGGTCTCGAACGAGGTCCCTCCGCTGGCTGTACCCTCATCGGAACAACCTCATGACAACGCCGCGGCCCCTGACCACGGCTCACCGCCACCGGTTGTGTCCCCGCCGCAACAGCCTGAAGACGCTACCGCGGTCCCCAACCTCGTCTCGCCACAAATTACGTCCGCAGCTCAGCAGCCTGCGGACGTCTCCGCAGTTTCCGTCCCCAGCCGGCCGTTCGGCGCATCCTCACCGAAGCCTGGCGACGGCGACCCTGCGGTTCCCGCTGGACCCGACTTTCTGCCAGCGTTGCCCGTGCCATCTGTACCGGTAGGTGCGGTTTCGTTCGGGGTGCTTGTAAAGCACTGTGGTGCATCGTTGTAGTGACCGGAGGCGGGTGTAATTAAGGAGGCTCTGGCTAGTTGCTTAGGGGAAAATTTGGACATGCTTGGCGGTTCGTGGTAGAAGCGCTACAAGGGAGGAGGGAGCCCTACGGTATTTAAGATTTTAATGCACCCCCTCAGTAACTGGCATCTATTTTCATGCATGCATGATTCGACGAACTCGAAACGCAAAAAAAAACTCAAAAAGCACAGCGAAGTCTTTGGCCTTCTCTCAACGCATATAGGCTTAACGGCTACCCAGATATATATCGTAGTGATGCCGGGATCTTTGTGGAGCTGTTTAGATTCTTTACCTGAATTAAACTGGTATGCTCCACTAGTCGTCAGTTTTCGTGAATAGAGGTGGGGGTTATAGAATCGTGTTAGTTTGAGCAACTTTAACAGTTAACGTCAATGTGGTAACATTCACTGTGCTTCGATCGACCGTGAACAATAAAAGTTTTGAAGTTTGTCCTCCCCGTCTTTAAAAATGAGGCCATGAAGGACGTGTGGACAAATTTATCCATGCAGATTTGTTCATGTAATGTTTTCGCCAGAAATATCCATACAACCAACAGGCTTCGCTGCTCAGCCACGTAGTGGGGCTCTTGTGTTATAATAAGTCAACTCCGCAGCAGGAATGGAGACAAGAGTTCCGTTCACCTTCAAGAGCACTGCAGGTCTGGCAATGCAAACCGTGCCGTGTACTCCGCGCTCCAGAGGCAGACCCAGCGGCCTGTATATTTTCGACAAAGGCCATACTTTGCTCATCTTTTTTGCGAAATGAAAGCTGCGGTTGAACACGTTGTTCGAGGAGGTTCATTCAGATGTTCTCGCAATCATATCAATTCTGATTGTAGAGTTGTGAGCAATATGAAAGGGAGCAAAGTTTGATCATTCATGTCTTGATTAATCCATAACTATGTGTGACAAGCATGCCTTTATTTCGTTTTGTAACTAGTTTTTCTCTTGGCTTATCATATCCAAAAGTCAGGCTCAAAATCAGCGAAGAAATAACCAGAAAATTTGCAGTTTTGTGCAAAACGTTTGTTCCCTTTCGCTCCTTTTCTTATATCTTATAGCTATGCCTATTATTCTCAGTTTTAGACGACGCACTGTACATCCCGCGCTGGAGCGGTTGATTGCGCCAACACGGCATCAGCTGTGGTCATGGGTTGGCTGTGGGCAGAAGTGTGCTAGTCGCACCAACCGGTCGCATATGCCGGCTTTATGCCCACGTCGAGTTCAGGTTCCTGTGCGCCTCTCCCTCCAGGTGATCCCGTCTACCTTGGCAGTTCAGCGCCGCCAGTCGCGCTGGCAATCCCGGACATCGGCTTCATCCAGAGGTGCCCGCAGGTCCAGCTACAACGTCGAGGGCTTCGAAACGCGCGATGGAGCTTCGTCTCCTGGGGCCTACCAGTCGTCCTTCGTGGTGAGGAGACGCATCGTCTTCACGAGTAGTTTTTACCAGCTGCATGCAGCTCTCCGCCTCAGTAACGCTGCTCGGCTGCTTGGAACGTCGCTGTGCAATGAATTCCTGACGCAGCGCCTGCAGTCGGATGTAAGGGAAATGCAAAAAAATGAAGTTTAAGCATTACAAGGGATCTGGGGCAGCACTGTTATAGTCACGCCAAGCCTAGCGGCCTATCGCATTCTGTTCTGCAGCCAGCAAGACATTCTCTTTCTTTCTTACGTCACGGATGATGCCAACGCGCTTTCTTTGAATGTTGAAAGCCGTTCGCCACGTAGTGGCAGTGAAGGGAACTAGAAACGCTTGCCCCGAATTCCTGGTAGTGCTTGTTACATGAGCCGCGAAATTCAGGAGTAGGTAGTAGTGTACATCCTGACGACCAGCACGAAATTCGACAAGGGAACTCGCCCAGTATAGCGTGCTTCCAGTGGTGCACTTATCAATAATTTAAAATTTGTGCTACCTCACCCTTATTTCCTTTTCGGTACAGCCCAGGCTTCCACCCGGCTACTGAGCCGGACTACCCGGGTTCGAGTCTGGCCGCTGTGACCGCGTTTTGAATTAGGCGAAACTCAAATGCAATGACGCCCGTGTGCTAAGTGCGTGTTAAAGATGCCTAGGTGGTCGAAATTATTCGGGAGCCCTCACTACGGCCCCTCTTTCTCTCTTTCGTCTTTTATTCCCTCATTCCTTTCTTCCCCTCAGTGCGCGGTAGAGGTTTTCACCAAGTGAGACAGTTACTGTGCCTTTGCTTTTCTCAAAAACATTTTTTTTCCACCTAGTGTAAAACTTCTATCCCGCCGTTTCTTTCGTTAGAACTAATATTCCTATACAAAAGCTCTCTGTGGCTCCCGCAGAGTTGGGACACAGATGCTTAGTTTAGTTTATGGGGGTTTAACGTCCCAAAGCGACTCAGGCTATGAGGGACGCCGTAGTGAAGGGCTCCGAAAATTTCGACCACCTGGGGTTCTTCAAAGTGCACTGACATCGCACTGTACACGAGGCTCTAGAATTTCGCCTGCATCGAAATTCCACCGCCGCGACCGGTGGCGACCGATGCCTCGAGCTATGATATACTTAAATCTAGTGCTAAGCGGCACCACTGTGGATGGATGATACTGCTTTTTTGTAGTCTCCCGCATTACGCGGCATGTTTAAGTCGATAGCGTTAAAGCTCCTGTTCGGAAGAATATGCTGCGTCACGAGATGGCGAGTAACCCGCCTCATGGATGGATGTCAGGAAGCGTTTCATATCCACTTTGCTTGATGTTGCATAGTGGCGCCGGCATGCGGAGGCCAGCGAAAAATTCCCGCGACCTGATGTACGCCGCTGCGCCAACAGAGGGAGCAGGAGCTGTATAGAGTTTTCACGACGCGGGATCTGCGTCTGGGTGGAATGCTTCTGTGTGTATAGAGAAGCAAGCTTACGGGCGTAAACTGCAGTGTGGAATAGTTCAGACAAAAATGTCTAAACTGTGTTATAATTGTGGTAAATTTGTGAATGTGAACAAATAATAGAGACTGTTTGTGAAGTGGAACCACTGAAGGGAGCCGTTAACGCTATCGCTTCATACCCTTAAACGCGAAGTTTAAGTGGCCTCCCAGTTTTTTTTTTTTATTTTCAGAGTTAAATGTGTGGGGCATAAACTTGCTGGTGTTATCGGGCGGCACATTTGATGACAACGACCCGAGCGCTTGCTGTTTGTGTTCAACTCAACGTATTTTGAGGGCAGTGATCTCATGCCTACGTGGATCATCAGAGGGGGTTTCGAAATGCTTATCGGATCCAACAGATGACGACGAAAGTTGCACGAGGCTCGAGGCACGGCGGCGTGTACAAGAGGTCGTGCCTCTCGCGCTCCTGCCTGCAGCTTCCACACAGCTGCTCTGTGCAAGGGAGTGTCAGTAGTGTGTAACGGAACGGCGCCGGGTATCGACAGGTGTATCTCATCTACAGCTACTGCTCTGGAAAAAAATGGCTGGGGTTCAACGTGGCTTGAACCTAGTTATACGAGCCCTGTCTGAAATCAAATGCGAAGGTTCAAGGTCAAAGGTCAAGGTCAGGTACCCAATGGTCATAGTCATATGATCAGGTGGTCATGCTACGGTAGTTTGGGCCATACGACCACGCTGTTAAGTTCAGTTTGACCTTGTGAGGCATTCAAAATCATTGTCGATGTGGTGGTGCCCGCTTTCTCAAATCAAATATCAAGGTCAAGGGACAAGGTCAATGGTCAAGCTGAAAGGTCAAGGTCAGGTACTCAATGGTCAATCAGGTGTTCACGTGGTCACAATACCATAGCTTGGACCATACCACCATACAGTTAAGTTCGGTTGGACCTTGTGAAGCATTGAAGGTCATTGTATCATCCACATCGAAATCTGAAGTTCTGCACCGAGGAGCAGAGCTCTCGTTCTAATATGATTCCTTTGCCCACAGGCGAATGAATCTGCTGACGAAGGCCAGGCTAGCGTGTTTTGACAGTGTTTCTGAAAGTGCGTTTGATGTGTGTGCGAAGACGAAAACGAAGATTAGTACTGCAGAAAAGAAGTGCGCAGTCACAGTTTCACTTTCGATGGATAGTTCAGCCGCTCCGAGAGGGAAATAGTGAAGGGGAATGGAAGAATGTGGTGACAAAGAGGCACCGTAGTGGGGCTTCAGATTAACATTGACGACTTGGGATTCATCCTTTCCCTTACGGCAGCGTTGAGGAGTACGCCATGAGCGGCAGTTGCCACGCGTTTTCTTTCCTGATGAAAGACGAACATTAGAAGAAGTGATAGTGAAAGCTCTAGGTCCTTCTTGAGAACAGTCTCAGCATATGTTTTCAGCTAACTCGCTTGGTGTCTTTTTCCCAGGAACTACTACTCCGCGTCCTGGAGGCAGCTGCAAACACATATCCCTATTTACACATCCTGAACAAAAATTAATCCTGCCGTATACAACGGCCTATGCTAAACTTGTGGGGAGAAACTCGCCCTACGCCACACCACACGGCGCTGCAAAAAGCAAACGAGAGCGCCAAACATACAAAATACGAACGCGGAGCTAAGCTGCGCTATCAAGTTTGAACGCAGACGACCAGCTAAGGCTAGTCTCAAGCCCCCCTCTGGTATCTGACGCTACTGAGCGGCTTTAGGCTAGTAGAGTGCTCTTATCGGTAAGCAGATGCTGCAGAAGCTCTTGACTAGGGGTGCCTGCAAAGAGGATTCCGAGAGTTTGGATATTCTAAGGTCAGAGTTTTCAATCAATCAATCAATCAATCAATCAATCAATCAATCAATCAATCAATCAATCAATCAATCAATCAATCAATCAATCAATCAATCAATCAATCAATCAATCAATCAATCAATCAATCAATCAATCAATCAATCAATCAATCAATCAATCAATCAATCCGCGTCTAGCAGTGCTACCGACTTCTTTACAACTAGGACGGTTGAAGTGTCAAGTTCATCGTGCTGCAGTGCATAATAAGCGTAATTTATTTCCCACTTGCAAGTGTTCCCCGTCGGCATCATTACCTTCTGTTCATTCACAGGAACTGACACCACCACCCCAAGGCTTGGCCAAATGGTTCCGCTGGCTGGACGCGAAGACGGGTGCTGCACTCGCCGTCTTCCTTCTGATCGCTTCGGCCGTGTTGGCAACTGTGCTGCAGGCCAGCCAGAGCAGAGGCGAGCGCGGCTGGCTGTGCATGACGATGGACTGCGCGGCACACAGGAACCTCCTCGACGCGGTTCTCAACGAGAGCGTGGACCCTTGCCAAGACTTCGATGCGTATGTCTGCCCACGCCACCGCACACCCTCCGCTGAGGCATACGGCGTGGACGCTTCGACGTCCACTCTTTCATCCATGCGCCGACATTGGCTGGATGGCCTTGAGAATTTACTGGAGGGCGGGAAAGAGTTCCTAGCACTAGGAAACAAGGCGGCTGCCATGTACGCCAGCTGTCTAACTCACAAGCCGACAAACAAGGACGCCGTAAAGCAGTTCGTGGATATGCTAATACTTGGATCCATCGACGAGCGACAGCTAGTGGAGGATGTGTTCGGTGTTCTTGTGGACGTCGCGTACAACTGGCAGGCGCCACTGTGGTTCCGGGTTTCCGTCTTGCCCCAGAACGCTTACCATCCACTTCGGCGAGTACTCATCACCCGGAACCCGCTGATAGCGGAGTGGCAGGCAGCGCTAGAGGGAGTGAACGCCAGCGACGAGTACCGCAAGCGTTGGAGTCAAACGGAGGGCGAGCACGCCAGCGACAACGTCATCTTCCGGAGCTACGAGACCAGGAGGACAATCTTCAGCATGTTATTGAGCAAGGGAGCGTCTACCACCGACGCGCTGCTGAAGTTTTCCCTGGGCGACGCGTCCCGTTACAGCAGTTTCGCCAGTAACATGACGCAACTGCTTAATGAACGCATTAGACCGAATAAGGACTTTTCTAAAGATGATTTGATGATCTTTGAAGAAGCGCACTTGCTCGAAGTCATCAACGCGGTTTTCGCCAGCTTCGAGAACGGAGAGCTGATAGAACATGTCCTGTGGCTCTTCAGGGATGTTTATGGTCCTGTAGCTGACCCTTCCTCGCTACTGTCACATGGAGATGACCCAGACGGCAACAGAACGCTCCACCGTTACTGCTCGTCTCAAGTGGAAGCCAGCTACCACCTGCTGGTCAACACTCTCTTTGCTTTCGTGCGCTTGACGCCTCTTGTACGCCAGTCCATCAGCGATCTGATAAAAGGAATGCATCAAAAAGCAGTACAGTTGATAAGGGATGTAGATTGGCTAGAATGGCGCAGCAAGAGCATGGCTATCGCGAAGCTTGAGGGCCTCAAAACCCTGCTCTGGCCCCCAAATGAGCTTATCACGGAAGACGATCTATTCAACATATATGATGCTTTCCCTGACAATGCGTCCTCCTTCGCAGAATATTGGATGGAGACACGAGGAGCGATCAGAAATTACACCACCCAGAATCCTATAGGCAACATTGAGCTCCTGGGCGCTCCGGGCAGCTACGACGTGCCGATAATTAGCTACGTCCCCGTCTTGAATATCGCGTTAATCTCCATGGAAGCCTTGGCAAGACCTCTCTTCTACGGAGCCGGGACCCAGGCGGTGAACTACGGAGGCCTCGGTTACCAGTACGCGAGAGAAATGGTACGGGCGCTTGACCGTACAGGGGTTGGCATCGACGCATACGGAAGTATTGTGAATCGATGGATTTCTGGACTATCTGCGGCCGAGTACGAGAACCGCGTAGCCTGCCTTCGTTCGGTGGACAAGGACATCTTCCCAGACGTGCCTGCATTGGAGCTGGCGTACAGGGCATACACTGCGGTAATGCAGGAGGACGGACCAAAGATACTGGAGAGGAAGACCGAGACACAGATCTTCTTTATTACCATGTGTCTCGGGATGTGCAGGCAGCAGCGGGGACACAAAGAGCCAGCCTGTAACAAGGCTGTCATGGCGTTTGAGCCGTTTGCTGAAGCGTTTAAGTGTGACGGGTCCTCCAGGATGAACCTTAAGGAAAAATGTGCATTCTTTAAGTAGGATTTGCCAGAAAGGTTATCTGCTCACAAACAATTTGTTTTTGCGACCTTGTATTCGATTCTCCCGGTGTGCTTCTTAAAAGGACAGCCTCCAACTTGGTGCTTTTCTGTGCTCATCGTGTTCTTGAGCAAGTCAAGATGGCTTCAGGGACATTGCTTCATTTTAACGCTGATGTGTTTTTATATGCGGCTTGTTGATCTCCCGTGGCTGTCGAACTTTGATCTTCAATAGCGGCGGTGCATACGATCGGCTTTTTTTTAAATTTCGGTTCGCAATGTTATCTGATGTTTCTTTTTCTTTACTGCAGCGCTTTTTTAAGGGTAGCCTTTTCGCGCTTAATTTCCAGCGCAAGACTTTCCCTCGTTTGTGTTCGAAATGGCCCTCTCTGGTATGGCTTTATAGTTCTCAGGACAGATGTGTTGTTTTTTTTTATACTACAATCCGTACTATAGCTGTAGTGCTTGGGCCTGTGAGATTTAACGAGCGGACGAATTTTCTAGAGAGCCCACTCAAGATGTACTGTGCTTGCATACGCTAGATGGCACGTTTTGACATTCCTAATGCACGTTCCTTGTTAGTGGCATGCAATATCCGTCAGATACAGCTGTGAAATATACCCCATTCTCTTCCCCTGATTGCTTTCAACAATGATTCTTGCCTTGCACCTCTGCTTGCCTGAAAAGGTTGTCTTTTGTCGTGAGTACATTTTGTGTCGGGGTAGTCCTAATGCTCCCCTCTAACGGAAGCATATTCATTGTGCATTTCTGACCGAACAGAGCATTCCATGCGCACTTAATTGGCTCCTGAAGGTACACACTGCTGGTGTTATCAGGTAAGATTGTACTTGCGAAGTTCATTTGATTTGTTGCAAACTATTATCGTGATAACTCTCGTATATTAGGACAATGACAAATTATTTCTTCCATCTGACCTTCATAATGTATATGACAGGCGTTTCAGAGAAACCCGCCCCTAGTATTTAAAACTTTTTGGGGCAGCAGTATGGCATTTGCGGCATAGAAATACCAGTGCTGGCGGACGCTGGAACACCGATGCATCGCTTTAACACTTAATCCGGTTGACTAGATTGCTGGCAGCTAGTAATAGACATGCTACAATACATACAATAGACGTCACGATGTTCGGGCATAAGGAGGCAGTGCAAGTGGATCAGTTTTACGTTTATTTCGTGGATAACGCGCCTCCCTCAGTAAATATGCATGTTAGGAATTGTAACACTAAGGACCATTTGACAGAGGTACTAAAATAAGTACACGTACACATTTCTGCATGTACACGTGCATTTGAGAAAAGCGCGACGATGTAAAGCGTACTACTTCTACTGCATATAAATAAGCTCCACCACCACCATGATTAAGCTCACGACATAAGAGTATATAGAGTACACAAAGCTGTTTTTGATGGCGCCATGTCACTTGCACTTGCGCACAATCAACAGAAAAAGAACAGTTACTAAAACGTCCTCAGTATGTTGAGGACAGCGCATCATTGCACGCATGACTACTAGGACAGCGACGCTATACAACGAGCGCTGTGTCCCCTGCAGGAGTATCATGAAGGACATAGGCGACATGGAGTCGACGGTAGTCGTCGTGGCGGTGAGCGACATTATGATCGCACAGAAGGAGTCGGTTGAGCTTATTTCAGTGCCCGCAGTGAAGTCCGAAGGGGTGTGAAGAGGCCAATCGCCACGCCTCTCATGTTGACGCAACCAGCGACATGAACCACCCCAGCGTGACCAGAGTGGTAACGCGTAGTGCGAGCAGTCGGTGTTGACAAGCACTGCAAGGGAAGCCAGTCGCTCAAGATGCTGCTGTACACCCAGCAATGTGGATCTTCCGGACGTCTCTGATGATCCCGCCGGTTCACCGGTCGCCATCCGGGCGTCGTACCTGCGGCGATTGCATTTATTTACTTCTTTAATTTACACTGATTGTATACTTAATTTTACACTTGATGTATAATTATTTACATTATTTAATTAAGTATACAACACCTGTACCTTACCGGTACTCACCTACGGGGTAGAAACGTGGAGGCTGACGAAGAGGGTTCAGCTTAAGTTAAGGAAACGGGAAGAGTGGGAGAGGGAACAAACGCGGGTTAATGATATCCTAGTAGAAATCAAGAGGAAGAAATGGGCTTGGGCGGGGCATGTAATGCGAAGGCAAGATAACTGCTGGTCCTTAAGGGTAACGGAGTGGATTCCAAGGGAAGGCAAACGTAGCAGGGGACGGCAGAAAGTTGGGTGGGCGGATGAGATTAACGTGTTTGCGGGGATACGGTGCCCGCAGGTGGCAAAGAATAGGGTCAATTGGAGAGACATGGGGGAGGCTTTTGCCTTGCAGCGGGCGTAGTCAGGCTGATGATTATGTTTAGTTCATTAATTTTATTATTCAACGTGTCACAGTTTATGGCCTGCCTTTCATTCGTGTCCTGTACATTTTTTCTTGCAGTCGTCGTGAGCAGCGTGCAACAATGAACGAGCTGAACCTAAACCTGCTGTCCCAATTTGCTGCCTTAATAAAGGTGACTGCAGTTATCAGTCCAATAAGAATCCTTTAGTTAGAGATCAATTCGTGCACACAAATTTTGAATGTTAGTAAAAGTGCAGGAAGAGACAAGTTGATCTGGCGAGATCAAAACATTGCGTTGAAGACAGAGGGCCGAACAATGTAGCGCACATCCTTTCTTCAGGTGTAATGATTGTCCGTGCCCCTCCTGTTTTGTGGAGATATAAGGTCATCCAAGGCTGAGCTGGTGGTGCTAGACTAGCTCGGTTCTGCACAACTGTCGAAACCTGCATTTTAATACTATAGCAGGTGTGGACGTTAGGATTCATATGAAACGACATAGGTCGGAGCGGCCACATACGGGGGTCGGTCAAAGCGAGGGAGTTCAACGAAATTTCGAAAGAAAATATCAAAGCTTGGGTTGGAAACGCGCTTAACTTTTCACAGAACGAGATGAAGACACAACACAGAGTGCGAACTTACAACTGGTTTCAACGGAGGAAACGGGTTTAACCTTTAAGGTTTATAGGCTTTAACGTCCCAAAGCGATCCAGGCTATGAGGGACGCCGTAGTGAAGGGCTCCGGAAATTTCGACCACCTGCAGTTCTTTAACGTGCGCTGATATCGCACAGAACACGGGCCTCTAGTAATGGAGAAAACGGGTGTTCTTTTATACACAAGACGTGAGCGTCTTCAGTGGCACATAGAGGAACGAGAGAACATACTGATATCAGCATTCGAAAGCAGATCCACACTACAAAACCAGTCATCACGATAGCTTAATCAGGTCAACTTTTTTCTCGGACAACGCAAACGACGCAGTGCTGACACCTTTTGGCAACGGCGGATTTGATTTTGAAACGCTTCTGCGATCTCTCTTTCTATTAAGTTAAGCGCATTAAACCACCATTAACAACCTACTAGGCACAGTTCTCGCTATTTTTGGGTGGGAAGAATCCTAGTAGAGGGCTTAGGAAGAGATGACGAGCGATTGTGGAGCAAGATATAGGGTTTAAGAGGCGCTCTGGAGGCTTGAGACCACGCCAGAATTAGGTGACACTGACTGCATGGTTTCCGGCAGCGAAGACGCACTGAGGAGGAAATAAACGAAGAACCACTTTCTTCTCAAGTCACCTCCGTCCAGCAATAATTTTGTCCGCTAAAGTGAATGTGAAATTCACTTCCCTTGAGTGTGAAGAAGCATCACACAATATCAGGGTACCTAGCTAGAGCTGCAGCATCGTGCCCTACCATTGTAACGCAAAGAGAGCGTATACCCCGGCCGTACAGCTCTAGCACTGTCCCTTAATGACAACAATTGGTCTAAACCGGTGAAATTATGCGCATTACCTATAAGGCTCAAGAAACTAAAGGTCTAGGTGGGAAACAATGCTTTTCTTCGCATACGCTGCGGTCTGACTGCAGTGGTAATGTGGTAGTAAAACGTGCCAGTATATCATTTAATAGCAGGGATCTATATGTTGGCTGTTAAACAACATTCACATTTTATTTCTCGGTTTACAACGGGTTAAGTGACAGTGAGAGTTGCACCGCATCTCTATCTCCTCCGCCAATACCACACCAGCGCTCATTGAGGGCCCACTCGGATGACCAAATATTTAGCGAGCACGTGAATGTGGGAAATCCAAGGAGGGTTAAAAAGGCTGCCACTTGGTTCAGCATCTTAGTTACTGCCTGCCTGAACTCAACACTGCCAACGAGACAAGAAATAGACATGTACGAACTAAGCGAAACACAACTATTTATCAGGTCCATAACTCTTGCAAGGTATACATTCTTTAGCACATGCTCTGTCCTGTTTTGATACTATAATCATTTTTTCGATAATGCACGTGTGGCCGTACCTCTGTGACTTTACAGGCTTTTCATTAGTTCTACTATAGTTTATCATGTGCTGTGCGATGTCAGTGCACGTTAAAGATTCCGAAGGGATCGAAAATATTACGGAGCACTCCCCTGCGGCACCTCTGTGCCGATAAGCGCAGAAAACAGGCATGCCTGCCTACGCGTACCGGTGGTACCGAATAAGTGATCAGGCCTGGTGCAGTGGCTGTAGGTGCCGTCCTCCTGGAGCTGAGCAGCCAACTGGTTCCACCCCTTAACGCTGCCGATGGTGTACGCCTCCGGTGGCGGTCGGCACGAGTGGTCCATGGCGTACTCGGAGGGCAGCTCGGCACTGAGGAGATTAGAGTGAAAGGCAGCATCTGTCGGACCGGTGTCGAACTGCTCACCAAACTGGCAGGCCTGCACATGCGCACAGGGGGTACTGAAAAAGTAGACATGCCTAGTGCAGTGGCTGCAGGTGCCGTCCTCCAGGAGCTGATCAGCCAACTGCTTGCACTCCGTAGCGCTGCCAACTGTGAACGCCTCCAGTGGCCCAAGGCTTACGCCGAGGACTACAGAGCACTAAAGGGGAGGGGGGCAGAAAAAGTGCGTCTGTTGGAACATTGTCGAGGTGTGACGCAAAACGGCGGATATGCTCGTGGTTTCAGGGGCGGCTGATTAAGTATACTCACCTTACGCACTGGTTGTAGGCGCTGTCCTTTGAGGAATGAAATAGCTAATTTCTTCCAACTCGCCACGCCGAAGGCGGAGCATGCATCTCGGGTGTGTCGGCTCCATTGGTACATGACTTGCGCTCAGAACAGCCGCACGCCAAGGAAGTGGCACAGGAATGCGGTGCCTGTGGTTGAACAGTGGTACAACGGTTTGGCGCTTCCAGGCGGACGTCGCCGCAGGGCGCTTTCTCCTTTCACCAGTGGAATTCTCGTCAGCTTGGGTGGCTGCCACCTGTTTGCAGATTGCCGGGAGATCGGAATGCGTCTTCGAGCTGTTGTTGTTGATGATGATGATGGTGTCCTCAGGCTGAATGGCACATACCCACGGCGGGGGTGCCAGGGTGCATAGCGGATTCAAACGCACTCATGTACAGGGAATGGAGTATATTTAAAATTTGGGACGCAGAGCTAGAATTTGTACAAAACGAAAAAATACGGAGAAGGAAAAGTTGTGAAATCACATTCTAGCAGAGGAATCAACCAGATGAAATTATATAATCGTGAATAGAATCGCGCTTGCCCCGAAGGATAAGAGAATCGGAATAGATAGAGGAAGCCCAAGCCGAGCGAGGGGGATCTCCAAGTAAATTCTACGGAGAGCAGTGAGCCGCCGGTAGGAGAGGAAAAAATGTTCTATAGACTCAATTTCGCCACAAGACTCACAAAGGTTGGATATCGAAAGCCCCAATCGGCATAAATAAAGATTTAGCCGCGGTATCCTGCAGCGCAAAAGGGTCATGGACACCTCACATTGCCTCGAACTTGTTGTTGTTAACCTTTGAACAGCTATACCGGGACCGCGGTCTTCGTCGTCTTCTTCGCTGAGATCTTGCACTTGAGCACGAGCCAGCTCTCAGTGTCGTCCTTCGACCAGGCTCTGTCTGACAATTTTAGCTTGTCACATTAGAATTATGAGGAGCACTGCCTTATAGCATGCCGACACAGTATGCCACGGTCCGTACCGGCACTGAGTAGTTCTCAACACTGTTTTATATGCACCTTGAATCCCAAAATTATGCCCCGCGCGAGCATGTTTCCGTATAAAAACAGCAATGGCCGGGGTTTTTTTCGACAAAGAATGTTAGAGAAATCCAGCGCGCAAATCGGAACAACCACTGAACCGTCCGCTCAGTCCACAGATGCGGTGTCTACCGGTGTCGGTGACTGGAGAAAATCAGTACTTCATTGAGGTAATCATTATCATCATCTGCCTAAGTCCACTGCAGGATAAATGCCTCTCTCATATAACTCGTATTAACTATACACCGTCGTCCTGTACAAGCCGCGGCCACCTTATTCCTGCGAACTTCTGCAGCCTCCTGCTACGCTTGCCCTCTCTTGGAATCCGTCTGTTGCTTTAAGAGACCATCGGGGATCTTGCCTTCTCATTACATTATCTACCCTTGATTTCGAGCAGGATATCATTAACTCTCGTGTGTTGCCTGGAGCATGCTGCTGTCTTCCTGTCTCTAAACTTTACACCTATAATTTTCTTTCTATATATCACTGCGTTATCCTCTATTTAAACTGAATCCTGTTTGCTGTACTCCACGTTTTAGCACCTTAGGCCAGGACTTGCAGGATACGGCGGCTATATACTTTTCTCTTGAAGTGTATTGAGCACTTGCTGGATACGGCGGCTATATACTTTTCCCTTGAGTCGCTTTGGGACGTTAAACCCTATAAGCCAAACCAAACCTTGAGGTATATTGGTGAACTGGCATTCATGATATAAAAGAATCTGCCAAATGCGCTCCACCTCAATCTTATTCTCCTAATTATTTTCCTCTCATGGTCCGTATCTGCGGTCATTGCTTACAGTAAGTAGTTGTATTCCCTTACCACTTCCAATGCTTCGGAGCCGATCATGAACACATGTCCAACAATTTCGAGCAAATATTTTGAAAATTAGAAAATTGTAAGATACTTTTATGAAAATATTGAAGTTAATGGCCGATTATTCTGATATGTGAGAAAATCCTTCTTTTAAAGTGTTTCCATCGATCCCATCGAAGAGTTAAGACTTCCATAGAAAACTGATGGGCAACGATTTGGACGATAGCAAAAGCGCTATGAAAAAAAATCAGGACTGCGGCCTGGTGATCTGTGGATTTATTGATTGTTAAAGGGAAACCTTACATTATAAGAAAAAAATACGTTCATAAGAGGTTTCCCGCTGAAAAATGCCTCTGTACGGAATTGCCCAGTATGGTTCTCTTCCGAAACTGTTGCTTTTATCTTCAAATTTCTTCATATTACTTTGTAGACTATCTTTCTGCTTTGCCTGTCTATAGGTGCTCACTCATGTTTTGCTCAAGGTCAAAATCATGCGATCATGAGGTATCTCATGATAAGTTGTCTTGTTAAAGATGCGCGATATTGAACACAGGCGCACGGGAGAGTGCGTTGTTTTTTGGGCTTAATCTCTGGCTAGTAAAAACGGTGTCCCCGGAAAAGAAATTTCCATCGAGTAGGAAACCGGTCTCGGCGGCTGTTCTTTTGTGACTCTAGGCACGCTCTGCCTGCGCGCTGTCCTTGCTGATGGGCAAGTCGTGAAGGCGCAGAGACAACGTGCACTGAACAATAATTATATCCAGGAAATGCGGTGACGCAGTCGGAATTAATTGTTTCAAGGATGCGCTCGGTGCGGTGCCTCGTCGGCGTCGTGGCTTAGTTGGTTAAAGCGCCTGTCTAGTAAACAGGAGATCGTGAGTTCGAATCTCGCCGGTGCCTTAACAACATTTTTTTTACTTATCTCTTCCTCACTGTTGAGGTATACATGCCCAAATGTATAGACTATGGCACTAGGAGTCCTAAGAGCCAATGCATACATAGCACATTATAGTGCAAGCTCTTCCTCCTCCGGCACCTCTTTCCCTTTTTATGGCACCTGCCAGGTAGCTTCAAAACATTACAACCATGTTACTTTATTGTTTTGCTCAAAGGGTCATTGAATTATGTTAATTTTCTTTCTCTTTAGACTTTTGTGTGACGTTACCAATACGCTTTGGAATAGCTTTCCCTTGCATCTATAAACATTTAAACAGCCGAAATGCAAGATTCTCGAAAATGGTACATCCAACCTGCACGAAAATGCCGGTTGTAAAGGTACCCAACTTAATCAACGCTTTACACGAATCAGCAACGACAGCGACGCTTGAGCCCCCCAAAAATGGCGGGGGTTTAACTCAGTTAAGCCTAATGAGACGAGCGAAAGAGCGGCCTCCATCGCTCCGCAGAGTCGAGCCCCGAACGGCTCCAACTGAAGTGAGTGGGGAGAGGAGAGTGCTAATCACGTGGTCATGTCACGTGGTACGGTGGAGGCTCGACGCTGCGGCGAGGCGAGCGCCGCGGCGCAGGCGGAGCCCATCTCCAGCTGTGGAAAGTCACGTGTTGTGACGTCAGGCGTGTGAAGCCTGGCTCAAGGTCAAAGTGAAATGTTGTTGACCTTGAAATTTGCAGCTCGGAGAGTGGAGCTTTCGGTTCAATACAGCGCACATGCAACCCATAGACTTATCTAGGTGCGGATGCTATGGAGTCAATCTTATGCAGAACTCTCGCGGGCCTAGTCAAAACACTGCGCGTAAAGAAGCAGCTAGCAGTCCAATTCATGCCGTTTTCAAATTGCAACGGTCGGTTTGTGGGCCGGCGAGTTGTCTTAGTGCAATAGTCCTTTATTTTGCGCTAGGGTGAATGGATTTGTGAATATTTCAGATATCGATATATTTCAGATATGAATATTTCAGATATCGTTATTTCAAAAAAAGGTTGTGCTGTATGCGTTGTGTTGTGTTGGGTTTAATGCTTCTGTTTTGTGTGCAATATGGTTTTGTGTGCAACAGAAATCAAGATTCCATGCGTGTAGATAAAGACATAAATCAAGAAATGGAGTGTAGCGTTGGTGAGAGGAAGCCAAATCTGTTTTCTGGGGCAGACTACGTTGGCGCCAATGATTTAGCAGCACCCATGCGAAAGATTTAGACCGAGGTGAATTCATCTCGGTCGCGATGGCGGGGCTGGATTGCGGTCTAGAACAAAGTGCCAGCGACATCAGTTGAGGCAGTAGAACGCAAGCGCCAAAATGAGGTTAGTGACCAAGTACGAATGAAAAAGAATAATTGGTTTTATTTTTGTGGTTCATAACCATTTGAAACATCATTCTAGTTACTGGTTTTGGAAATGGTTTGCTTTCGTAGATTTTGTTGGAAAGTACAACCCGTTTTTGATGAAAAAAAATGGCTGAGGCTTAACTTGGTTAAGCCTGGAGAATGCGAAGCATCATCGTGTCGCGTAATTTGGAGGCGCACAACCACAGCGACGGCGCGAGGTGGGCCCCCGTTTCTCCACTGTCGTGACGTCATCGTGTCACGTGGTGTGACATCATGTATCACGTGATTTGGAGGCGCACAACCACAGCGACGGCGCGAGGTGGGCCCCCGTTTCTGCACTGTCGTGACGTCATCGTGTCACGTGGTGTGACGTCATGTATCACGTGATCTGGAGGCGCACAACCACAGCGACGGCGCGAGGTGGGCCCCCGTTTCTTCACTGCCGTGACGTCATCGTGTCACGTGGTGTGACGTCATGTGTCACGTGATTTGGAGGCGCATAACCACGGTGAAGGGCTGAAGTGGTAGCTAAAGTAGTATGCTTCGCATAAAAAATGCTCGCGTTTTCTGTCAGCAGCCGGAAGCAGCTCGTATGCTATCCACCATGACTCTAGTTGCTTATCGCTAGCGGCCAGCCAACGTGCTGCCGGTCTTAACAGGCCTGTGTAGCTCTCGGCATCTCGGGACTTCACCACTTCGTTGCTTGCGGCTGCTCGCCTTTTATCAGCGTTAATTTCAAGAGCTTGGTAACATTGCCCTGGTGTTAAGTTCTCGCCGGCTATTTGCGCGCATTTTGCCATGCCAGCCGCGGTTGGAGTCGTACTTCCAGTCGTAGGGTATTGTCGTGTCCGGTCGCTGTGTTGAATGCAGCGAAAGACGCACACGGTACTTTAAGACTTCGTTTATTTAAAGCCGAAGAGGGTGCGACCAGCGTCGACCGAGGCAGGAGCCGAACTGGCCGCCCGAAGAAAGGAGGGAGTGGAGAAGCGTCCACGGCAGGGAGTGGCTTCCCAGAACAGGAGGAGGGTGCGGGGGCGCACCGTGGGGGGGCCTCTGGCGACAGCGTGCGACGAAGGGCAAGCGGTCGTTAGGAGGGGATGCGAGTGGTCGTTAGGAGGAGGATTGAGTGGTCGTTAGGAGGAGGATGCGAACTGTCGTTAGGAGGGGAATGCGAGTGGTCGTTAGGAGGGGGCGCACACACACAAAAGCAATAAGGGGACACAACACTTCCTTCCCCCTTAGAAAGTTGCCTGGTATCGTGCAGGGGGTCGGCGCTCACGCGTGGAGGCGCGCTGGCTTTGTGCGCTCGGGGGAGAAACACTTGTAGGCTGGCTGTTGTTTGCTGTGTCTCCTAGGTCTGTCCTGGGCGAAGTCTCTTCTTCCGGGAAGAGGTGCCAGGCTATGTGGGAAGATGGTGCACGTGTTCTCTCCGCTGGCGGACAGCTCTCAGACGGCGTCGTAAATCTACGCAGCTGGTTGAGATGTCGGCGTGCTACTGTGCCATGTATGTTGACGAGCCAAGAGCGCAGGCCTATGCGTCTGACAATTGTAGCTTCCTCCCAGCGTGGCTTTTTCAGAAACTGTCGGGCGAGGACGCGCTGCCCCTCATTAAGCGTGCCGCAGCGCGGAATTGCTTTTTTTTTTTTTCGGAACGTCTCTGCCTTTGGCTCGGGGAGGATGGCTGTGAGCTGGGTTCGCATTTCACGCTCGAACATCATTTTCGAGGGGGTCTCGCCTGTTGTGCTCTGAACTGTCGTGTGCTGCTTGAAGAGAAAGCGCGCAAGGCGGCGCTGCAGCGAGCCTGTCTGATCTCTTTCAAGGGCGCGTTTTAGCTCGGCTACGTAGCGCTCGGCTTGTCCGTTTGTCGCTGGGTGGTAGGGGGCCGATGTAACTGATGAGATCCCGTTGTCGCGATAAAACTTGAGGATCTCCGCAGACACAAACGGTGTTCCGTTGTCCGACACTACCTTGCGCGGCAGGCCGAACGTTGCAAATAGTGATCGGAGGTTGTCAATGACTGCTGCCGAAGTCGTCTGTCCCATTTGCCTTATCTCAAGCCACTTTGTGTAGGCATCTACGACCACAAGGAAAGTGCAGCCCTCAATTGGTCCTGCAAAATCAATGTGCAGTGTGTGCCATGGTGTGTCTGGCTTTTCCCATTCTGGGACAGGAGCTTTCGGCGGGGCGCTCCGGCTGCTCTGGCAAGGCTTGCATTCTCGCACCACTGTTTCGATGTCGTTGTCAATGCCAGGCCACCACATGTAGCTTCTGGCACACTTTTTCATTGCAACGATGCCCCGATGTCCGGCGTGGATGAGAGACATAGCTTGTGCGCGTAGTTCTCTCGGCATCACAACTCGGGACCCAAATATGATGCAGCCGCGATGGGTGCTCAACTCTGTAGCTCGCCTGCGGTAAGCGTCGAAGTTGTCCCCTTTGAGTTTATGCACGTTGCCTTGTTGAACAGCTGTGTAAACTAGCCGGAGAGCTGCGCACTTCTGCGTAGATGCTGCAACTGTGCCTGCTGTAAGCGGAGGTTCTGGCAGTGCTTCGAACATCAGAACGTCTCCTGGTGGAAATGGTTCGTCAACAGTTGCGTCTAGTGGCAGACGGCTTAGCGCATCGGCGTTTTGATGTTTACTCCCATTGCGGTAGACCAGAGCGTAGTCGTACGCTGAGAGTTTGATGGAATGCTGCGTCGGCTCGATGACACCTTGCTGCTCCAGTTTGTCCAACTCTTTTTCAACTGAATCTCGGAGAGCAAACGGCACCGGCCTGGCCTTCAGAAATTTGGGTTGCGCGTTGTCCAACAACTCCAGTGTGACCGGGGGCCCTTCGTTTCCTGGAATCTCTTCCGAGAATACTCTTTCGTATTTCTCTTGGAGTTGCTCAACCATGTTCTGGCTCGGCGTCTGGTGTATGCCGCATATCATCACGCCTAGTGGAGAAAACCAGTTTCTCCCTAGAAGGCTTGATCCTGTGCCCTTCACAACAAGCAGAGGTAGCGTATGGGTCTGGCCGTTGTAGTTAACCTGCACGTTGGCAGAGCCCAATAGTGGCAGATTCTGTCCTGACCACGTTCGCAGGTGCGTGTCGTCTTGTTGCAGGGCGGGTGCGTCAGATGGCCATGAAGTTCGGAACGTGTCCTCACTGATCAGAGTACAGGCTGCGCCGGAGTCCACCTCGAACTTAATCAGCTGGTGATGTACGCTTACTTCTGTAAAAATCTTCGGTCGCGTGCCGAGATTCATGGTGTTCAGGTCGTACAACACAGATGGTGTTGCTGATGTTGTTCCATGGAGATCAGATAGCGGCGTATTCTCTGAGGCGTTGACGCTGTGATTAGGCTGGGAAGGTGACTTTATCTTGGCAAGTCTCCGTTTCGTAATGCATGCTCTTTCGATATGCCCTCGCTTGTGGCAAAAATTACACGTGGCTGACTGGAATCGACATCCCTGGGGGTTGTGTTGGTCGTCACACCGCCAGCAGCGTTGTGCCTTTTTGACCGATTTTACAACAACAGAAGGCTTGCGCACCTGGTTGCTTGTCTGGTGTACCGGCTCGGTGTTCCGGCGAATCCCTCTCTGCTGGTGACCGGCGCTCTCCGCTCGAACGGCGATGTCGTAAGCTTTGCTGAATGTGAGGTCCTTCTCAGCGAACAGGCGCTGCTGCAGTGACTCGTCACTCAGTCCGCACACAAATCTGTCGCGTAACATCACGTCCAAGGGAAGCATGGTGGTGTTAGCAGAAGAAGCTGCGTCTCCCTCCTGCCCGGTAGCTGTTGTCGACAGCGTTCCAAAATTGCAGTCGGCAGCGAGCTTCTTGAGCGCGGCTACGTAGGCGCTCACAGTTTCTCCTCCCAGTTGATCTCGTCGTTGGAAGCGAGCCCGGCTGTAGACCTCGGATGGTCTTGGGTCGTAGTGCTTTTGCAGCGCTTTTACGATGTCGTCGTAAGGCACTGCCGCTGGTGTGCTTGGCTGAATAAGGGCGCAGACAGTATCGTAGGTCTGCTCCCCGCACAGCGTCAGCAGGTTGGCCCTCTTCAAGGCTGGGTCTGTGATGTTGTTAGCTTCAAAGTAGAACTGAAGGCGTCCAACCCACGATGACCACGATGAGCCGTTGAACTCTGGTATCTGATTGGGAAACCCTCGCGTAGCCATGGCTTGTCAATAGCGTTGCGTAGCGCGGGTCGAATCCACTTTCTCGTCGCCACCGTCGTGTCCGGTCGCTGTGTTGAATGCAGCGAAAGACGCACACGGTACTTTAAGACTTCGTTTATTTAAAGCCGAAGAGGGTGCGACCAGCGTCGACCGAGGCAGGAGCCGAACTGGCCGCCCGAAGAAAGGAGGGAGTGGAGAAGCGTCCACGGCAGGGAGTGGCTTCCCAGAACAGGAGGAGGGTGCGGGGGCGCACCGTGGGGGGGCCTCTGGCGACAGCGTGCGACGAAGGGCAAGCGGTCGTTAGGAGGGGATGCGAGTGGTCGTTAGGAGGAGGATTGAGTGGTCGTTAGGAGGAGGATGCGAATTGTCGTTAGGAGGGGAATGCGAGTGGTCGTTAGGAGGGGGCGCACACACACAAAAGCAATAAGGGGACACAACAGGTATGACGTTGCTGCCGCCCCGGAAAGACGATGCCGTTCGAGACGAAGAGCGCACAGCCCGCGAAGAAGTAGTGCTCCTTAGGGCAGTGTAAAATTTAGAACTACTCCAGTTGCATTACGCAAGGACGCTGCGGTGTTACACTCCTTGGTAAGTACCCAAGAATTATGGACAACAGCAGTTTTGAGCGACCCTTATAAAAATGGTTTATAGACAAAAATCTACTAAAAGTGTATGGGCATAAAGCTATATATTGCCTATAGACTGTCTATGGAATTTGTATTGCCTATAGACTGTTCTCTAGGATTTGTCTATAGACAGTCTATAGACTTTATAGAGAGATGTCTATAGACACTCTATAGACTGTCTAAAACTTTTTTTGTAAGGCGGGAACCGTTCATGAACGCAGTTTTTTTCATATAACGTAAGATTTCACTATAACACTCAATATATCCGCAGATCGCTCGACGGCCGTCTTGCATTTTTGTTTTCTATTAACATTTTTGCTATCGTCAAAAGCGTTCCCTATTACTTTTTAAGGCAGTCTTAACTGTTTGATGCGATTGATGGAAACGCTTTAAAAGAAAGATTTTGCTATATATCAGAAGAATGGACCGTAGCCTTCAATATTTTCCCCAGAGTATCTTACGATTTTCCAATTTTCAAAATTTTTGTCCGAGGATGTCGGACATGTATGATATGCCGTTGTCAATGAAAGCCTATAGGAGCCAGACATGTTGCTGATAACGCCTGTATAGGAGGTGTGAGATGTGTTTCGGATGATAGCTTAGGAGCTTTTAGGAAAGCGCAAATGCTTTGTTGTGAATTTTGTTCATTTTCTGGCAGGTGCAATTTAACTGTGTTTATACGTTGTGTGTACTGCACGGAGGCAAATAACGCGTGAGATTTATTTGTGTTCGTGGTGAAGCAACACCACCGACAGCGTGCTTTTGACAGTTATTTTGATACACAGGTCTTTAGTGGCATGAAATTTCGGTGATTTAAAGTGTACACAGGCATCGTGGGACGCTTTGGAGAGATATACAGCCCGATATCTCGCAAAGTGAACACTGCACTGAACGTTTATACTAATTACGTGTTGCTGAGCGCTGGAAACTGCGTCTGAAAAGGTTTTTGGTAAGAGTGAGTTTTGTAGATATTCCGTTGGGATTCTGCCTTGTTATTTTGCCTTATTATCGTTGATCAGAGAATAGATTCATATATATGTCACGTGCCATGGTATCCTCACTTTGCGGAATCTTGATAGACTGTTGCTACTTCTATGTTTATATTAGGCACATACTTTTTAATGAGGCCAGTTGTTTCATTAAACTTTTCCTGGGTGATCTCTCAAAGCAAGTGCTGGCTTTAATGTTACCTACGAATAAAATCTTACTATTCTTAATTGGTCATTCACCCGTACCTTCTCATGCTTCCTGATTGTGTGTGCACTTGATATTACAATTTGTTTGATCCGCGTAGCTTTTGATCGTAATAGTTAAAATGTATGTTCCCCATACCTTCTAAAAGGCAGCCCTATAGTTTAACTGCGAAATCGGAGTACTATTTACAGCAATCTTGTGCCATGTAGGCAAAGCAGGCGATCGACTGGGTTCATGAGCCTCTTGTTGCGTCACCATTTGTAGCCTGAGTTGTATGTTGCGGTTCTCATATAATAGGCCTTTAGGCCAATGGCTGCTTTCGCATTCACAACTCTAAAGGACTTTGAGTCCCTACCTTAACTCTGTTTTTAGTTAGCTGACCATACACGAAATATTTCAAAACGAAATTTAATAGAGCAAACCACAATTTTGGCGTACATTTTCTGCTTTCAGCTTGTTGTCAAACTTCTCTGTTTATTGCCTAGAACAAAAACTGTTCTTAAAGATATAAGATGGGATATGTTGATTCGGACGTAGAAATGCACTCCGTAAAAATTGATCGACTTGAGTTATGATGTCCCTCTGTAGCAGGAAACGTTGGAGGTCGAAGATTAGTTGTACGAAATCCACCGCTGACTCACGATTCTTCGTAGAGAGGAACCTGAAATGAGGAAAAACGAAAAGAAGCTAGCATGCAGCAGGTCTTGACACATGTAGGAGTTTTGAAACAAGCGCTAAGTTGCTTATCGCTTTGAACAGTGAAGAGTAATTTTGCTTTTAGCATCTAAAGCAACTACTAAAGATATGAATCGAATACTAAGACAATTAACATATCAAAAAAATTGGGCAAAGAAGTGATAACTGGTCAAATGGAATTTCCCGAGGAGTAATTCTCGTACTGTTCGATTTTCGCGGCTATGTTCTGTGTTGTTTAAGGACGGGCAGGAAGGGCTATATTTCGAAAAAGTAGACGTGCATTTGAACGCTTCCCTACTGGCTCAATAGTGCTTTCCTACTGGCCTTGACAGTACTCCCACTATCGGAGCTGATAGTTCTTTTCTAACATGCCTGACAGTGCTCCTCTAGTGGTTTCGGCAGTACTCCTTCAGCGGTCCTCCTTCTTAGTACTACAACGAAGCTGTTGCGTAGGGCGCGTCTTACATTTCGGTAGCCGAAAGTGAAACGAAAAATATGTCAGCTTCAGCAGTCGTTCTGTTCAGTTGACAGACAAAGCGCCATCCCTACTGAAAGTTTCCATAATGTGAGTCCCATAAATCCACGTATTTTCATATGGACTATATAGAGTCAGTACAGAGTGTATGGAGTCGGTATGGACATTATGGAAAGTACAGTCTTTGCCAAAAGTAACCAGGCTGCATGGTTTGCTTCTCAGTCATATTATAAAGCTATTATTCTAGCCCTCAAGCTCTAGATCTCTGTATGGTAAGGAGAACCCCTGTGCTCACCTTCAAATCACTTTTCGATCTTTAGGGAAGCCGTGAGGGCTCTACTATACGAATGAGAAGCAAACCATCCAGCCTGGTTACTTCTGGCAAAGACTGTACGTATGGAAACTTACGGACCACATATGATGTCATTCACGTTTTATGGAAACCATACAGAAAACGTATGGATGTCCATATGTCTTTCCATATCTTATGGACTCCATCTTCCCATAATTCCATACGAGCTACTCCTGTGGTCCGTTTCAGTAGGGATAGTAAAACCTGCGTCACACCGGGGGGAGTTTTGCGCCCATGGTCACCTCTTTGCTTGTGTACTTACTCAGACTAAGTTTATAATTTACAAAGGATTATCTCAGTACACATGCAAACTACGAAAAACCGACCAAATTAACGACTTCAGGGACAATACAAACATGTACGCTTGCTCCTGCGGCTAAAAAGTTTAGTAATCGGTGCCAGCCAGTTAGGAGGTAGACGACGACAATATTCATTTAAGTTTTTTTCCCCTGGTTGCATAAGCAGCCTGTGAAAACAACTTTTGTGTACTGCCCATGATTTGCCCCCCCCCCCCCCTTCCTCTCTAAGAATGTTATAAAAGGAAAGATAATAGAAAAATATGCACTACTTTTATTTTTTTTACGCCGATCGCAAATTTCGTAACGTACTTCAGTGTTGCGCTAGGCGTTGAGCTCTGAAAGAAAATTACTAAATAATGTATTCCACTATTATTATCATACATGCTTAGAGTCAGTGTACTTTCTCGAATCCCGGTCAATGGTCAACTCACTGCGCAATTCCCTCTTCAGCCATGGCTCGATGTGGTCCTTTGCCAGAGATGGACGGAGGGCGTCGCTTGCGAAGCTCTCCGCGATGCTGCGTCGGCTGCTTTGACAGCTGACGAATCGCATCCTTCCGCAAAGGCCGTTGACAGTGGTCAGCGCAGACGACAGCGAGACGGTAACCGGGCCGGTATAAATGCTGATGTCACAGGCCAGACTGCAGCGACGGGAGCTGGACGATCGTTGAATTCCGATCGGGATTTCCAAGTCAACGCTCAAGCCGTGATGCGTGACATTCACTAAGAGGGTGCCGAATCTGGTGTCCAACGGCAGTGACGCCACCACGGGCATGTCGGACTGTAGTCGGAACTCGACAACCTGCGAGGCATGCGCCGAATATGGCATTTCTGAAAATATTCATTTTATGTCCCTGTCAGTAGTAAAAAAACACAGATATATTACACAAGTGATCTGCGGTATTTTTTTTTAATTCAAGCGTACATTTCGTGCGTGAGCACATATGCAGACGGGTGTGCGTGTGCATTGCAGGGCGTTTCAGGCAAACGTAACTAATTTTCAAAAATAGGCTTTTAAAGGTAAAAAATTGAGAGGACACTTTGGCAACCAAAGTGTTGAGAGGCGAAAGCCGAGGACATTATGCCGTGACGACTTCCGGTGGATGTGACGTCACGCCGTTCCCGTGGCTATATCGACGTCCTCGCTATTTCGACACAATTTCGACAATTTTGCCTATAATTAGTTAGATAATTAATCTACATTCATAAAACTTGGCTTCTAGGTTCATTTTTTCCTGCTTTATCTGAAGCAACCACTGGTTTTCTTTTTTAGTTCCCGAGTTAAACGCGTGTGACACGCTTTGTTAACAACTGATGGACGACAGTATAAGCCATTAAAGGCTTTCGTCTTAAAATAGGGCTTATAGTATTATAAATGGGGGCGGACACCGGAAAGCCGGTGAATTGTCTTAAGTAGTAAGCTGGTTAACTAAATTCTGATATTTTCTGATAACTGGGAAAGAAGGTTGTTTAGTACTGCTACTATGTCCTCTCTAGCAGACGCATGATATGCACAGCAAGTTCCGTATTGGGACATGACGCAAATGACCTTTTGAGTCGTCCACCTCTAAATAGCTTACGTGAGTACCGCCAAGGCTTAGTGACTAACGGCGAGGTAAAATAGTTTTAAGCACTGTGGTCATTACCGGCATTCCGTCCATGCAGATGGTTCGGACGGGCCCAACGCGTCGAAGCCAGTCTACTCCATCCACAACGTAAGACTCCCAATCGTGGTCCTGATATTCAAGCTTCATCCGGGAGGCGTACATCGCTGGCATCTTCCCCAGCGTGCCGTCGAGGGAGTGTTCCAGAAAGCGCTCAAAACTTCCGTCGTTGTATCCTGGGATGGAGCGTAACAAAGCTTGGATTACGGAACTGGTCGGAACTCTCAAGCCGATTAGCTTTTGTTGTCAAAAGAACATGATATTTGCAAAAAGAAGGGTCCCACTTTATTAATGCGAGAGCATTATGACTGTCGCGCCAGAAAAAAGTCCCAAATTCTGTCTGCAAATTTTGTCGGCACGATTACGTCGTTCTCTGAAGATAAATACGTGGAAGTTTCATTGCGGTAGGTAGTGGGTGATAAAATGTTGCTGTGGGAAAAATTTCGTCGATGAGGTGCAATTTGCGAATTAATTAAACGCGACAAAACCATTGAAAAATACACTCAGAGGTCAAAATATCCATGGACGTCGATACAGTACATGGAGGTCAGAATAGCCACGGACGTCGATATAGTGTGTGGACGTGTAAGGGATCGGTAGTGTACGCGGGGTCATCGGAACGCGGCTGGGGGCGCTCAAAGCGAAGCGTCTCCTTTCTTGGAACGCCGCCGCTCGCGAACGCGCCGGGAAGTACGGGTGTCCCCCCGCCCCGCGGTACCGACACGCGCACGTGCTGGCACGAATGTGT
The DNA here is from genome assembly GCF_055824585.1 of Amblyomma mixtum. NCBI lineage: Eukaryota > Metazoa > Arthropoda > Arachnida > Ixodida > Ixodidae > Amblyomma > Amblyomma mixtum. The sequence continues at coordinate 24,622,652 of NC_143019.1, forward strand.
ATTTGTTTTTATTTTTATTTTGTGGTGGAGAGGGTTCATCACCTTACAGGAGCTGGAGGGCTGGCCAGGCTCTCGATAAACCAATCATGTGAACATTGTAACATGATTGGAAGCCACCAAATGTGGGCCGGCCTTTAGGGCTTTAAAACCGGGCCCCGGAGCCGGAAGCGGGGTTCTGCGCTAAGGTGAGACGCGATGCATCTTCGGCTATGCCGAGTAGGGGCCTCCCCTAGTGTTAGCCAGTCCCGCCTTTTTGTTGCTTGTTCTTTTGCTGCTTAATATGTCTCTAGTGCACCTTAATTTGTATATGCTGTAATTATATGTACATAAATCTTCAAGTGTTCGCCTTACCCCTGCATCTCAACTCATCGCAAGACCGTCTCTGACGGGGCACCCCTGGTGCGAAGAAACGCTTCAGTCTTCAAGTCAAACAAACCGTCTCTGGCGGGGCACCTCTGGTGCAAGGAAGGAAGAAGAAGAACCTGAAATTTACTGGACGTTTTGCTTTCGGATTGCTCCAACGCGGTTCGCCGCGGCGATCTCAAAGTTTATCCTCTTAAAAGGTTCGCAAACGCCTGTCAAATTATTTTTTCCACCTCGAACAAGAGATTGTTCCGATTGATGTAGAACAGGTTCATAAAGGTTTGATACAAATAACTGCCTGTAAACAGTAAAAGTGGCAATAATAACCGGTGCTGCAAGGAATTAGTTTATGTAGAATATAAAGATGAATAAGGATTCCTAGTTTTGCGAATGAGTGTCGACAGCCTCGCCCACACTTTAGGGCGTCAGAGTATCTTTATTGTGCGTGTATGCGTCGGATTTGATGTTTAGTGAGAGCACTCACTACAGGTCTCTTTATGTTGTCATTGTTGGTGCTTTCTTGCATTCTTTCAGGATTCGCGCATGCGTGTGGTTGCTCAGTGATGGAAAGTTTTTTCGTTGTTCGTTTTCATTCAGTTGTAAGTTTAGCACCCGTCCTGTTCTCGCCTTTCTTTGTCCTGTCGAAATGCTACGCTTTTCATTGGGCATAAAGCACTACTTCGTTAGCAATTCTGAAAAAGCCGATGGATCTCTGAAGCCTCTACTTTTGACCCTTGACCTTAGGCCTTTGAGATGAAATGACTTGGATACAGTGGGGCTAGGGGAAGGTCACGTGGTACGGAACTTTAAAAGAAGTTGTCTTGAAGATGTTGCCGTAAGGCAACGTTTAGGCAATACTCAAGCTAATTCGAAACCAAATTGTTTCGCTAGTCATACTCGCTTTAACCGCGTTAGAGCTGTCATTTTGTTTTTCTCTCACTCATTTAACCCGCTTTTTCGTCACTTCCCTAAAAAGCTCAGTTCGGGTGGTCATCCCGAGTCAGACTGGTGCAGTGCCTTTCCGTTCTTCATAACCTATGGCCATTAATAATAAATGTTTAAGGACTCTTATACATAAAAAAATCACAGGGATGCCTAATTATCCTGTGTGTTAGCAATATGCGATAGCACTATAAACTCTTTATGCCTTTACCGGACGTGACGTCACTTCGAGTTTGGTGACGTCACTTGTGATGCTATCGCGTCAAAAGGGGCTTCATGCCGCCGCTTATGCTTGGTGCATTCCCAAAGCAAGCAATGACGTCACCCGCGAACACATCATCGCTGAGTAAAGTTCTCTTCCACGCGAGGCGCATTAAAAGCACTTGACTGCAGTAGTGCTGTCGCTGCTTGCGTGGCGGGCTTACCATTGTTGCATCCTACGCGGGCAACGGAGCTTGATTCCTGCACGTACGTGTAACCCGAGCTCCACCAGCTCATACCGGCTTCGCAGTGGTCCAGCCAACATGCCGTTAGCACAGCGGCCCAAGCCACCACTGCCTTGCTTCGACCCATTGCTGAATTCTTACCACTTCCCTGCGAGGAAAAATAAAAGATAACAAAATTTTGTTGATTTTTGGATAGAAGGTACTTTTCGGTAAACGTTTGCTTACTTATTTAAGTAACACTGAGAACGACTCCAATAAAATTTTGCTCGGAGTAAAATCCGATTGGTTGGATGTTAATTTTGCGCCTCTGTTTACGGACGCTTGGTAGCAGAAGGCGAATTTATTTTCCAAAAATTTGTAGCTAGAAATGGAGTACTATTTACCGCCACTCGAACCAAACTAGAGTGACGAGTACAATGGTGAGCAGCCTTGTCTAGAGCGCTTGAGCAGTGCGCACTTGGTAACAAAAACCGAAATTAGAGAGCAGCCCCTCATTACAGGGCAAAGTTTTCGTTCCTGCTTTGTTTACGAGGCTATCTGGCGCTACTTCCGTGCAAGCGTTGCAGCTGGACCCTAGAGGCTGCCACAAAATCTGGATTTGTTTGCAAGGAAGTGCACCACCCGAGCGCTCTAGACAAGGCTGCTCACCACTGTACCTCGACAGTAGCCTCGTTTTGATAAAAACGTTACAAAAAAAAAAGACACATAGACAGGACGAGCGCAGTTTAGCGCAATTTCTTATAGATTTACAAGACAATAACCAACTAGCTCGACAACAACAATTGCTAAGCCCTCGTTATTTCTCTGTGTCATGTATCTACTTCTCCCGTACAAAGCCCAAGGTCATGTGGGTATGAAATTTGACCTTCAAACTGGGAGGAGCGGAGGCTTGGCTCTGACGTCCTGCCACGTGACTCGCCACGCCTCGACACAGCTGCTTATGCGGAGTCGAGGTAACTCTCGCAATTGCCTGAAATAGCACGACGTGCCGTTTCGCTTTATTAAAGCTTGTGGCGTGTGTAGAGATGTGAAGGCCTGAAAAAAACACTGCAATTTTGAAAAAAAAAAAACAGTTTTTTTCGTTTTTTTCAGACGAGGGAAAATAGAAAGAAACATCGAAAATTTCAATTTTCAATTTCAAAATGCAATTTGAAGGTTTTATGGTTGCTTGATGGTTGCTTGCTTTAAATTTAGGCTTTCGTTTTTGCTTTGAAAAACATTACAGCATGCATCGTTAATAGACTGGAGAGCAGTCGTCATCGCCGGTGCCAGGTAGTGCTTTTAAAACGATCGTGCTGCGCATAGAGTTAATATAGGTGCTGCGAGTACGCGGGTTGAAGGCCAGGTCACATATAAGATCCAGGCTTGACTTAAAAACACACTAATAGTTTGAACAAAATGGCTGCAAATTCTACAGCGCTACACACAGGGGATAAATAACATAGGCTGCTGTGCACTTAAGCGGTTTTAGCAAAATACAAGCCTAGCTTCTTGATTTCCAACGCAGCAGAGTACAGGACATCCGCAGGAATTTGGTCCAGTACAGGGGTCTGCAGCGAAGCACGTGGCCCCATCTACCTGGTGGCAAGGCCTTTGTACCAACCAGCCGCTAACTCGTCCGGCTTGCCGACTGCTGCAGATACCACCATCATCCGCCAGCTGCGAACTAAACTGGTCCCGTTTCGGAAACGTCAATACAAGGATCCGCAACAAGCTTTCAGGGGAACGCGCTCGAAAGCTTGTGTATGTGCAGTCGAACCTAGCTGTAGACACAGCTTCAATCCATGCTGCTGCGCGTAGTACCGCATCCAGTGACAGTGACTCTTAGTCCGATATGGAGTGACTTATAGATTAGTTTTCATGTTCCCTTTCTCGGTGCAATAGAACAAGAAGTTCGTTCCACAAATATGATATTTAGATTTCCACATTCGCCTGAAGTGCAAATCATTATTTATCTTCTCGGTGCAATAGAAAAAGAAGTTTGTTTCACAATATGACATCTATAACTACATATTCGACTGAACTTCGGAGCATTATTATTGATCGTCGTGCTGTTGCAAATAAATCTTTTTTTCGTCACGTTTTGCAAAATTTCCAATTTTTCATGAAAAAAACCCTGAAAAAAAAACGGTTTTTTTCATGCCATTCAAAATTTCATGAAATTTTATATCTCTAGGCGTGTGCTTACCTTCGTGTGCTTACCTTAACAGAGGTTTCGCTCGTCTTACTAGGTTCTGCTGGGTACAACCACAGCAAATTTTTTTATCGCAATTTCTAATGGATTTGTTTTTAAATCCATTGCGCCAACAAAAAAAATTGTCAACGTTTGCTAGATTCACTTATCCGTAACTTGAATCCTTCACACCCTTATTTCAACACCCGCAAAAAAATGCCGCGTATGAATCGTTGGGCAGAGAACGAAACGGCTAGAAGCATTACTGACATGTATCGCATTCCTACAAAGAGTGCCCTTCCGCGGTGGCTTAGTGGTTACGGCACTCGGCTGCTGACCCGAAAGACGCGGGTTTGATCCCGGCCGCGACGGCCGAATATCGATCGATGGAGGCGAAATTCTAGACGCCCGTGTACTGTGCGATGTCAGTGAACGTTACTGATCCCCAGGTAGTCGAAATTTCCAGAGCCCTTCACTATGGCATCTCTGATAGCCTGAGTCGCTTTGGGACGTTAAACCCCAAACCAAACCAACCCTACAACGACGTTTCGTTGCGGCCGACATTGTTGTTGAAGCAGATATTGACCCTAAATTTTACCTTCTGACGTCACTGTACCCTTTTCCCTCACCTGAAGAGTCTTGTTAGGACGCTGTTAGCAATGGCACACAGGTGCAATTCATATGAGGCAGGGCTGTTGAAATGGGATGCCGCTGACGTTGCTCCCAGTCCATTTTAGCCAATTTCGGACCATATTTGCAAGGATTTATTATATGCATTGAACATTTTACAGGCAACCTTAGCCAAACGTCATTCTTTCGTGTTTTTTTTTTCTAGCAGCCGTTCCGCAGCGTACTGGAATGAAGTGACAAGAAAAAGGAGAAAGAGGGGAAGGGAGTGTATCAAAAAAGTTTGGCTGTCGGAGCCAAAGCGATATATGAAGAACTATAGCTCCGATAGCGTTGGGCTTCCAACTGAGCTTTTATTGCGCCGAGCCTAGTGTCAACTTTTTTTTAGAGCGATTCTAAAAAAAGATAAACATCTCTTTTATACCGCCGGTTCTAAATAACCATCCACTGGAGCCAAAAACTGTTCGGCATTTACTGATAACCATTTGATCTAAACGCTTCAGAAGCATCCCTTTTTTGGGGGCAGTAGTTCTTTTCAAAAACTTCACGCCATCACGCAAGTTGAACAAGAATGCCTTTTTGGTCGTCTCGTATTTTACTCATATCATATGTACTCACCGAAATTGGTATCGACATTGGATATCACTGAAAAATAAGTACATTGCTGCTTGCATAGAGCTGAAAATTGTTTTTCCAGCTCATGCGAAAGGGTCCCTGCTCTAAGGTCTACCTCTTGGCCACATAACCACAGATGATGCTCTCTCGTGGAGGTGCACAAAGGAAGAAAAAATTAAGGTGAAAGAACGCAAGAACTACTTGAAAGAAGCAAATAAAACTGCTCGTTAATAAAACTGAATACTCACAATAAAACTCGATCTTCAATAAAACTCAACTTGTGTACGTCTGTTCATGCGTCCTTGAGTTGTTTGCGTTGTTTCAAGAATGGATCATCATTAAAGGCAGTGTATACGATGTGGCCCGAAACATCCATGCATTAAAAGTTATTTGTTGCTTCTATTAAATTTACCTGCATACATTTGCATGGATGTTCCGCTACTCATAGCTCCAGTTTGAACATCTTGTGGTGCCACTGGTTCCACTGGTTTGTACAGGAGCAGTCGGGGAAAAAAAGAGACAGTCTCAATTACGTCTCATGTGTCGCAAATCACCGCCGTTGTTAGGCCTTTCGAGCGGTTGCAGGGGGCGCAGCAGACCGGTCGAGCGATCGCCGCACGTGATTGGTCAGGCCGTGCTGCTCTGCATTCAGTTACGCGCTGAAGTCGAGGGTTCGACGGCATGCCGTCTGGTCAGGAATCATGGCTTGTTGAGATTCACTCGTTAACGGTCAGTGACCAGTTAATCTCATCAAGTCAGTTACGCGCTGTTATCGGCGGCCGACAGATGGCGCCAGTTATAGTGACACCCAGGGAAGCGATTTTTTAAATTTACTCGCAGGAAATTGGTTGTAGAGACATATGAGCGCTCATGACAAAAGCTGGCTTTTGAACTGGTCAAAATCAGCTTTGTCATGTGCTCTCCTCTGTAGCATAGCTTTATTGCGAGAGAGGGACCCACGTGGAAAGAGCCCGAGCTGTTGAGGAAGTAGCTCGCCGCCTCGAAGGTGACGCTGAAGAGCAGCCGGGGTGCCATTGACCGCTCGAAGCCGGGCATCGTCTCCCGGAGGTCGGCCAGCAGCCGCGACATGCTCGGCGCTCGCGTCGTGCCGCCCAGGTCGAACGGCATCGGACAGGCGGCCGCTCGTTCCGGGGCAGGCGTCAAGTCGTGCGTGCCCAGAACCACGATGTCCTGCACTAGCGACAGCACGCTGCTCCCCCCCCCCCCCCCCCCCCCCCCCCCCGCGGCCACGCCGGGAATCACTGTGAATAAACCTTATACCTTACTCTTCGTCGAGCAGGGCTTCTCCACTCCTCTCTCTTAACGTCCTCACGGCGTGGTTCGGGTGTTCACCCTGCGTGACTGTACTAATCCTTTCCGTCCCATTTTCTAACGACTGCCTCCCACACTTTACTTTTAAACTCTGATGCCTCCGCCATAATAATCGTCATTACCAATGCCACTGGCACCACCACAGGGTCCGGAAGCGTAGCGATATCTCGACTAGTGGGGAAACCTACACCAAATTGAAGACAGTGTCCATACAAATGGTGCTTGTTCGCGTACCTTTTCATTTGAGTGTTTAATCTTCCGTTGCAGGCTGCCAGCATGATCTCTCTACTGTCAAAAGTTTGCAGTGAGTGAGAGATAAAAGGTAACTGCAATGTAGGTGCCCTTTGGAGGGCTTGCGCAGGTATATCTTAGCAGGGCCCTCTATTGTTCCTGCCGAGGGCGCGTGTCTCAGTGCGTGATCTTAGTAGATAAACTTTATAGTACAAAACACGTCGTGTCTTATTAGTACAGTCTGGACAGCATGGCTAATAGCAGAGACATATACAGTATGTAAGACAGAAGATATCTATGTCTAGAAGCCTTCTTCCTTCTAGTAGAAGGTCCCGTGTTGCGTCTGTCCTGTGCCCGTGTCCGACTAGTGTGTAAGTTCTGCACCTATACAACGTAACTACATGGGTGTGTCGGTATCAAGAACATCCATGCTCACATATACAGGAGCCCTGTGGTGTCCCGGCTACTCTACCAATTTGGGGCCCAGCTTTTAGCCTCGCTTATCGCTGCACAACGGAACCTATGGCAGAGTAGAAAAAGGAAGGGGTGATGGACAGACCTGCTGGGGGACAGCGGGCCGTAGGGCTGCTCCTTGTAAAAGGAGACCACGGCCGACACGAACAGGCCCATCCGACCGAGGTCGTCACGCATGCGCCCCATATGCTCGAAGAACTCGGCGTCCGTGGCCGTGGATGTGCGGTGCGACCGGTAGAAGAAGAGCAGCCCGTCGAGCTGCTTCGAGTGTAGCCACTTGCCGGCCACAGAGCTCAGTTCGTTCGGGGTGGAGCCGCGCACCTGCGCCACATCGTTTTGCATAGATGCAACAGAAAGCGACGAGGCAGTTGCACTGCATTTCGTAATGCATCACTGTAATGGAACATCCACATAAATAGTGTTCGGCGTCAAGAGAGAGCGAAGTCCGCCATACATAACGGCTCCAGCTCTTTCCGACGCAAAACCCGGGGGCGAGGCGAGCGCGATCGGTATAAACCCGATTTATGCTGTCAGCAAAACCGGTCGCTCAATAGGAATGAAAATTTCCCTCGCCACCTCGCTTGTTAAGAGCTGCTACCAGACGGCATAGACGTTTAGACTGAATAGGGACGTCGCAAGGGTGTTTGAGGTTTCAGTACATACCCCATGGTGCGTTTACATGTTTAGGGTATATCGAGCGATAGCATGAACTGTTGTCCTTCGTCGTGTACCCTATATTCCAAAAACATCCTTGTGACGTCCCTATTCAATCTAAACTTCTATGCCGTTAGGTAGCAGCTCTTATTCACCCCCATATATCAACCTTTATTGAGGAAAATAACTGGACCAACTTGCAGCGGTGTGTCCACATTATTCTGAGACCACACAGACTATAATCCTCCGCAACTCTGACGGCGTGATGCGGATCACTACCCTAGCTAGCTGTCCAGACAGAGGGTAGATCGATTCAGGACATATTCTGTATACAGACCCTATCACACCTGTCTAGAACGCTCGAGCGTTGTGCTGCGGAGCAAATGAAGTTAAACAAGTTCACATGCTGCTCTGCTGTTGGCCAAGGCGCTTGTTCCTGTGCGGCTCGTATGCCTCTCGAGCACAATTATTATCAGTGAAAGTCAATATACCTGTTTTAGAATTTTTGCTTAATTTCCTCATCACCACACGAGTGCTCTGGACAGTAATTAACTATACTCTGGTAGAGGGCGATTTGGCCTGTACACGTAACACTGCCAATCCCTCTCCGAATTTCTCACACTCGGTCCGTTCCTTTTGGGGTGCTGCTTTCACACGGACCTACAATACTTACAACGGGCTCCAGCGGTGCAAGTGCTCGTTTCCACGAGACGTTACAGTTCTGGTCTCAAATAAAGCTGATCGCATATATCCTCCTTTGACGAAAAGTAACGAACATACGACTGCCTCGCCCTGGACCACAGGGACTAAAACATACAGCCATAGCTTCAATAAACGGGACACAACACGAAGACCCACCCACCTGGCTGCAGAAGACCGCCGTGGTCTGGACGCCGTCGCCCAAGAGCGCGTACAGCGGCAGGCTCAGGTGGCGGCGTCGCAGGGACGCGAACGCGTCCACCCCGTCGGGGCCTCCGTCCTCGGCTCGCCGGTGGAGTACCCCGCGCGCCGTCAGGTGGACGCAGCAGTAGAGCACCACGGTGCACAGCGACGCCGGCACGTCTCGCAGCGAGTAGTCCCCGCGACCGGGTTCGAAGACGCACCACAGCTGTCGGCCGGAGGAGGCGCTGCCGGCAGTCGATGGGTCACCTCCGAGATCGGGGTCGTCCACGCTATCCACGCTCTCAGAGTCGTCGTCCGCGTCCTGGTGCTTCCGCTTTGTGCAACCGCGAAAATAATTCAGTTACAGCCATAGCTCTTAAACAGGGTTGCAGTTGCAAGTTGTCAATATGGTGTGAAACAGGCGAGCTGACTCTGCTGATAACACGCAGCTAAAGGTTCGGCTGTGGTTCGTGGCGCATCCGATAGAGGGCATCGCAAATTAATTAGTGATTGCACTAATTAGGGATACCACTAGTTAGTATTAGCAGCGGGGGTCGTATAGACTTGCTTTGGCAATACACCAAATCAGGGGGTACAAGGTGACATGGGATAGGCATCATTTGCGAGCAGAGAAGCTAGTCGCGAGAGATTGGTTTGGTTTTGGGGGGTTTAACGTCCCAAAGCGACTAAGGCTATGAGAGACGCCGTAGTGAAGGGCTCCGGAAATTTCGACCACCTGGGGTTCTTTAACGTGCACTGACATCGCACAGCACACGGGCCTCTAGAATTTCTCCTCCAAAGAAATTCTAGCCGGCGCGGCCGGGATCGAACCCGCGTCTTTTGGGCCAGCAGCCGAGCACCATAGCCACTCAGCCACCGCGGCGGCCCGCTAGTCGCGAGAGAGAGAATTTCAGCAGCGATTGAGTTGAGGGAAAAACAGTGGGCTAAGAAAGTTTTCAGTTACTTGTATATGAGGAATATCGACCCAAAATGGAGAAAGCGAACTAGAAAATTAACAAGCAAATGTCAGAACAGCAATGCGAGCGGGCGGGCGGGGGGGGGGGGGGGGGGGGGGGGATTCAGGAATTTTCGGTTAAGAAAAGGTTAAAGAAGCAGGGAGGGGGGGGGGGGGGTTGTCTGTGGAAAATACTTCCGATAAATAAATAGCAAACTACACCGTGCCGGTAAGTTCGCTATGTCCCATGTAAATCTTTTTCTGCCGTCACATCCATGACATTGTTTTGAAGCACAGGGACTTGATTTGGATTTTGATTTTGAACACGCAATTCTTTCAAGCGAGTAATATCTTGCTTAATTAGACCGTTTATTCTGCCTATACACAAATGCGAACCTGCTGACGTCAAGCGACGGGGCAACCACAGCTTTCGTCGGTGTTCTCTGTACCTTGGTCATCATTGCAGACTAGCCCATGCAGCAGCGATGCCTTGTGGAACCATAAGCATTTGCTACAAATTCCAACATATGATTTCGTTCAGTACGCGGGTGTGTCACTGTCGCATTCCACAAATTCGCCAAAACTACTCTTGCAAGCCTTCAGAAATGAGCATCAGTGCTCCCTGCACCTCGCTAACACCGACAGCGCCAGTGTCGCAGGCAGGTGAACTGCCACAGGCGAAAATGCTGGCGTTCGCTAGCACGAAGCAATTTTTAAAGGAGAAATGGCATCTACTGGCCTTCAAAAACCAGCCTTCCTTTCTGTAACCATTTCTTTGTCTCAATTGCAATGAAAAAAAAAAAAAAACAGAGATGTTAATATGGAAACTTCGTCACGACCTTGAATTTCTTTCGGTATATGCGTATTTTTACTATATGCAAACGTTTAGAGCACTTTTACCAAGTTAAGTATGGCAATGGAGGCTTGTATCGCAAGCCCCGGGTGGATGGATGGATGGATGGATGGATGGATGGATGGATGGATGGATGGATGGATGGATGGATGGATGGATGGATGGATGGATGGATGGATGGATGGATGGATGGATGGATGGATGGATCGATGGATGGATGGATGGATGGATGGATGGATGGATGGATGGATGGATGGATGGATGGATGGATGGATCGATGGATGGATGGATGGACGGACGGACGGACGGACGGACGGATGAAAGGTATAGCAGTGTACCCTGTGAAACGGGATGGCGGTAGTTGCCACCTTGCTCGGCTTTCCCCTAAGAAATCTGTCAAATTTAATGGTATTTGCTATATGCATAAAATTCGCTGTTTTTGTTTAATTACAATGTTCAATCCTGAACTTCCATTCTTACGTCAGCTTCTGAGCCATGTATCGTCCAGTCGCTTTTTGCTAACTTCCACCGCAGATTAATTCTTATGACCTTCGTTATGGCACTCAGAGAGAGTGACTGGGCCTACATCGACATCCGGATGGATACTTTCTCATTCTAGCGCAAGATTTTCGATCGTTCCTACAAATTTACCACACTCGGCACATATGCCATTTTCTTGGATAAATTTCTTTTTGCAGCTACGCTTTCTAAATACACCCTAATCAACCCTAGCTTCAAAAAGTAGGCGTTCTCTCCTGAGTTTCGTCCTGATTTGCCTTTTCCAGTTTCTATTCAGTTCTACAGTGCTACATTTCCCTTGAATTAATCTAGTTTTTACCTTCTGCACTTTTTAACCTGTTGTTTAAAGCTCACCATTTATCCGTCCTACTTCTTCCTGCATACTAACTAGTTAGTTTCCTAGTCCTTTTCTGCCAGTCAGCGCTCCTTCTGTACAAGTATTTATGCACCTTACACGCAATTTCCTCAGGCGTTGCGCTGAACTTAGTTGCGCTGAAGGTGAAGCCTACAGCGTCTCCTTCGTCCCCACAAGAATTAACCAGAGTCTATAAATCTTGGCTGTTAGCTAACCGTACAATACATATCGTACGCATATATTAAACCGGGGAACCGCTGCTCCATGGCCGTTCCGCCTATACTGCTCGATAGATCATAACCTAGATTACATTCTTTTAGCTAGCCTAGATTTCCATATTTGTCATGTAAATCATGAACAGCAGCGGTGATAGAGGACAACCCTGCTTTAATCCTGTGAGTACCTTGACAGTTGTCCTACTTCTTAACCCATTCCGTGCAATTTCAACTTTACTATCTTGGTATATTTCCACACAGAATTCCTTCTTTAGATTGTCGTACGCACAGTTTATGTCCAGGAAGGCTAAATAGAGAAGCTTGTTTTCCGCCCTAGATATTTCTATGCATAAGGTAAGCACGAAAAAGCCATCAGCTTGAGAACCCGGGGTGGCTTGGCAGAGCTGCACTTCTTAACAATACGTCATGACGAGAAAGTTTTCGCTCCACCAGAATTTTGCAAAAGGTCTACTTGCACAATGTAGTTTCAATGAAGGAAGAAAAACTTGCACAATGTAGTTTCAATGAAGGAAGAAAAAAAAAACGTTTCTAAGGTCTCACCGAGATTTGAACTCGGATCGCTGGATTCAGAGTCCAGAGTGCTAACCATTACACCATGAGACCGTAAAGAAACTCTTCCGACGCCGGGAATCGAACCCGGGCCTCCTGGGTGAAAGCCAGGTATCCTAGCCACTAGACCACGCCGGAACTGACGGAGCCGTCACATCGGGATCAAAGGGAGCCGCAACTCATAACCTTACCTAAGCAAAGCAAAAAAAAAAAGCGTGCCCAAGGTCTCACCGAGATTTGAACTCGGATCGCTGGATTCAGAGTCCAGAGTGCTAACCATTACACCATGAGACCGTAAAGAAACTCTTCCGACGCCGGGAATCGAACCCGGGCCTCCTGGGTGAAAGCCAGGTATCCTAGCCACTAGACCACGCCGGAACTGGTGGCGCCATCACCCCAGACACAAACTGCATCACACATCAGAGCGTGACCTTCACTGAACAGGACTGGAAGGTCAAAAAATGTGCGTCTCGCCCGGACAGTACTTTTTGACCGACATTCTTTAACTTAATGCTTCTCTCAAGCCAAAAGACTATATTGTTTTCGCATGCAGTTTTTTGTTTTCCCGCTAGATGGCGCAACAAGCTCGCGTTCTTTAGCGTTCTTGGTCTACGTAAGTTAGCCCGCGAAATTCAACCAGTACAGCCCTATATTCCGCGTTCGCTGCACTGTGGTTCGCTGTGACGCTACTAACTGAAAGATGCAGAGTCCTGTCAAATATTTTACTTTGTTTTTCTTGCTTGGAAGGCGTCTAGGTGCGGAGTTGACGAATGTTTGTGGGTGCGCTGTGAAATTTGGGTGTAGGGGGCGGCGACTGAACGCGACCACACGTTTAAGCGTTCCAGAAAATGATAACGGAACACGGATTAAGGTGGAAGTGCGGCCAGGAACATATTTGGAAGGTCGTAGATGTGGACAGAGGGGTGGATTCACTGTTGGGCAACCGAATGTCGCACAAACTGGAAGACATACGAAGACGCAAGATTCTGGCAGCTCTATAAGCGCTTTATTCTGAGCTCCAGTACGTTGAGATAGCTGGCTCACTCGGTTTTAAGTGCTGTGCACCGTTTTCCGGCCACAAATCCTTGTTTTCTCATTGTTTCAGCAGCCCACGGGTAAGCATTTACTTGCAATGCCTTCTCCTCTAAGAAGAACGGTCTGAAAGCTACAGACCAACAGGCAATATATATGTTGGGACCGGTCAGTGTGCACAGAACCAAGACGCAAGCACAGAGATTTCCTGCACATGCGCAGTTGCCACTCTACCACCCACATGCGACGCCATACAGGATTCCCGCCTTGCTTGAAAGAGAAAGGCAGAACCCGACGCCCACGACAGGCAACACCTTTTTTTTTCTTTCAAGGATGGTATGCAGACAGACACGGCATTGAAGTTTCAGATACGCACTCATGTGTTCACGATAAATTCATGCATAACGTTTTTTTCTTTTGTTTTTGCCCAGAACAAGGTTCAGCGCTGGATATACTTTTTCATTGCACAAGCGAAGCGATCGAATATGGCGAGCGAAATCCATTCTACGCAGAATTGTATAAGCACGTGCCGGCTTCTCTTCGAGGGCTTCACTGCAGGGGGCCATTTAGTCTATATCGCCGCTTGAGCCGGTCAGTGAATCGACATCCTGCGCAGAACCGATCGAATGCAGTCAGAATGAGGGCCACCAAGGCACCATGACGTCTACGTATCGAGCGACGAACATTACACTACAAGCTTCCTTTATTAATTGGTTATCGTGCATGGATTGGACCGAGGTATCACGGAGCGCTATACGCAGATCGGATATGATATCGAAGTTTTCGAGGTCTATCCAGAGGCATCGCTGCAATAGGGCGAATTTCAGTTATCACGTGGCCTCCGAGATCACCCCCACGAGCTCGTGATTATCTCGGAGGCCACAATTATCATTAACTAGTCAGCTTGTGATCCCACAGATGGCACTAGACGCAGCGGCATCAAATGATTATCATTATCATCATGCGGTAAAAACACGAATGTACCAATAAGCCTGAACTCGCATACTGAATAGTCAGGCCTATTATTGATTGGAGGTTCGTAGGAAAAAGTTATTCAAACACCTCAAGTTCGCACAATCCACCGAGAGCGATTGCGGAGCGCCTATGGGCGACGATGCGTACTAAGTTTCGGTAGCATTCATTTTTTCGCTACCGAAGCCATCTATCTTCTGTTCTTAATCTGTCGCTGCAGCGCTTGCGGAACACATTTCGTTCTCGGTCATCGTAAAGAAAAACGCTTGTACACGACGCAGACTGAAAGCGGCATTTGGGAACCGCCGCGGTGGTTCTGTGTATATGGCGCCTGGCTGCTGAACTCCCCAAAATTCAGGGGGGCACTTTGTTGACCTAAAGTGCGGTGAGGCGACAGCCTTTAGCGCGGTGTTGCTGCTTGTGTCACTGATGTAAGGTTAAGATGTTAAGTACACAACCGTTTGTGAATCTTAAATGCTGGAGACACTGGAGGGCGTTTGGGAGGCATCCGTCTGATTCGACGCCTTTCTGCAAACACTGTCCAGCGTCTTAGGCAAGGAGAACTACATATGCGTTGGCAGGAAGTAGCGTAGCCCATTAGTACGCTAGGCTGAGGAAAAAGATTTTTCGTGCAAAAAGATTTTTTTTTTCTGGTCTGTCTAGAAAAGCGTGACACCTCTGCAGACAACCTTCTGTCGACAACAGTGAGGCATTAAAGGCTTTCGCCTTAAAAGACGCGGGTTCGATCCTGGCCGCGGTAGTCGAATTTCGATGGAGGCGACCGTGTGCTTTGCGATGCCAGTGCACGTTGAAGAACCCCATATAGTCGAAATTTCCGGAGCCCTCCACTACGGCGCCCCTCTTAGCCTCAGTCGCTTTGGGACGTTAAACCCCCATAAACCAAACCAAAGCGGCATTTGCTTATTTACATATGACAGTCTGGGAATAACTGTCATTCGGACAGCCGAATAAAATTAATTGAACAAGTTAACGTAATTTGAAGATTTTTAATCAAAACAAAATCATTTGCATTGTTATTTCGGGTCTTTGCACTATTATGTACAGCGCGAAAAACTAAGACAAGGGAAGAAACACGCAAACAAACAAGCGCTGTGTGTTTGCGTGTTTCTTCCCTTGTCTTAGTTTTTCGCGCTGTACATAATGTTGAACCTTCACCAACTCGCCCAGTTTTCTGTTCTACTTAAGTCTTTGCACCTTGTTTTCTCAGCTTCTTGCGAGTGTGAGGCTGTTCTCAGTATAGTCCTTGTGATAGCCATGACCATTCGCGAACCTCTAAGCATTTAGTTTGTTCTAATTGATTTCAGTGTTAACTGAAAGCTGTCAATTCCCATCGAGCTGAATCACAATTTACTCACTGCGCATTATAGAACTTCCCGTGTGAGAATTATCAGGTGTCCCACACTTAATCCTGTCATTTTTCGTTACTTGTCAGAAGAAATATATTTGTCTCAATTTCAGACGTGATCACCACAGGGGTGCCCGTCTGAGTCCATACATACATACATACATACATACATACATACATACATACATACATACATACATACATACACATACATACATACATACATACATACATACATACATACATACATACATACATACATACATACATACATACATACATACATACATACATACATACATACATACATACATACATACATACATACATACATACATACATACATACACTGTGCGATGTCAGTGCACGTTAAAGAACCCCAGGTGGTCGGAATTTCCGGAGCCCTTCACTACGGCGTCCCTCATAGCCTGAGTCGCTTTGGGACGTTAAACCCCAATAAACCAAACGAAACCATACATACATACATACACGTTTGTGCAGCATACATGGCCAGGATAAATTGCGTTAATTCTTTACCAAGCCTTCCTTAGGGCCCAACTAACCAACCAATAAGAGATCGATTAAGAGAGTTCGACTGTCGCTGTCAGAGACCATGACCAAAGGGTGGTGCTGTTTACCACTTCTGTGCCCTAAAAGTGAGCCAACTTGACCCTGATACCACCTGAGCTGTGCAGCCCGCTCATCTAAAGTAAAAACACAAGTAACAGTGGAAGCGACAGCAAAAGGCTGCCAGTTCTCCAAACAACAAGAGTTTGGGCTGTTATTGGTCACAAGAGCGAGCCACGTGACCTTATGGGGAAAAATTGAACGCCGATCGGCTGAGAGACAATGAAAAGGGTAGTCACATGATGCCGTGATATTGCAGGATGCTCAGTTACCGACGCCAATGAAGCCGCAAACCCGGAGAACCATGTTTGATACATGATCGCTTGAAGACACAAGCATGAGCTATATATTTGTAGCTGCATGTTGCCCGGTCAGTGCTAGATGACGGACCAGCCTGGACGACTGTGAGCGCGGGGGATTCTCCTTTTAAATGGATTACTGTTAATACCGGAAACGGTGACTTGTGATCCGGCTGCACAAATATCGTGCGAGTGCATGCTAGCCGTAGTAGGCAATGCCTCCACTTGAACAGAAGATCTCTCCTGAATAAAAATGGCAGCAAACTGCTCTGCCTCCTCAAACCGACTGAAACTTTCGGTACCCGATACGGCTTACGTTGCAGAACATCGATGACGTGCAGTGAAGAGCTACCATGTCACATAATAGGCGTAGTTAAGCTAATTGTTGTCTTTGCATTGCGCTTGCAACTCTGCACAGGTAGCTAATCGATCATTTAGCCGATTAAGTTTAACAATGGACGGGGCCAGAGCCTCTAAACGAAGCATAGCAGCTATATTGTTTGAAAACTGCTGAGCACCGTCAGATTGGCGGTGAAATAGGCAAGTTGTCGCATTTGGGACCAACGCTCAGAGAGCAAAGCGTTTTAACATTTTTTTTTTGTACTCACTTCAAGGAGGCTCTTGAAAGAAATCACCTCGTCCGGGGTCATCTTGGTCGGACGGAATAACGCCAGGACCAACGCCACCTGCGTAAAAAAATAGAGACCGGAGTCAAATAGCTCTCACACAGAAGCATCAGCGAAACAAGCGTGCGAATTTAAGTTCCACCTGTACGTGCTACGCGTTGAACTGTATACGCAGCGGCTTTTCACCATCAAAGAACCCCCTTCCAGCTAATGGCATCCACCGATTCTCGTGACCCTGATAGTGTGACAAAACTGGGAGTGGTAGATGAAAGGGGAGGGAGGATCACTCACTTCTGTGGTCGGGGATAGACCCCTTCTCGGCGCTGTCGCTCCGCTCCCTGCATTGCCACGCTAGCAGGTGCTTAATAATCGGCCGACGCCATTGGCTGGAAGGAGGTCCTTTGATGGGGAAAAGCCACTTCGTTCTTGAGTTGTATCCGACTGTAGTGGCTACTGGAAGCAATTTCTCCTTGAGGGTACTGGAAATTTGCTATTCAATATCTCAGAGTACCTCGCAAATACACTCCACCTCATCTTAGCTATTTCACTCTCGTGGTTCTGATATGCGGTCGCTCTAGTCGGATACAATACAAGAATGAAACGGTTTTTCCCCGTCAAAGGACCCCTTTCCAGCAAATAGCGTCCGCCAATCCTCCCTAATGGTAATCGAAACTCCCTCGGACGTCTCATGGATATCCAAAACGTCCACAGGACATTCCAGGGAGCTTATTGCCCACTGGGTCGTGACCCTGCTAGCGTGACAATGCAGGCAGCGGCGCGAAAATGCAGGCAGGTGACTATCCCCTTTCAAGCAGCCTACGCGAGCCAAGGAGAGCTTGGCTCGCGTAGGCTGCATGGCCGTAATTCCCCGTGGTTCTTTCTTCCCACACCAAGACAATCCTCAGTGCAGGTGAACTCACCTGAAATGCCAGCACCGCCGCCGCCACGCAGAAGACAATCACGGTGCGTTTGTGGCTGCCCAGGCGGTGCAGGGTCGGACGGCTGGGGCACTGGTTCCGCTCCGAGGACTCGACCAGCGCCTGCTGGGAACCTCCGACCACTGCTTCCAGCTTCATTGCGGCACCGGCACTGGTTAGGGCGTGCTTGCGTTTATACGAGGGTTCGGAATGGGCTTCGCTGGTCCCTGCTGCACGCGGTACGGGCTTCTTCTGAGGGTTGGTGGTGATGATGATGATGTCCTCATGCTTAATGGCACATACCCGCGGCGGGGGATTGGCCTGGGTGCGTAGTGGATACAAACGTAGTCATGTACAAGGGGTGGAATATTTGGACAATTTTGCGACTTTGACTAGAATTTGTACAATAAAATACGAAAAGAAAAAAGCAGTGAATTCTCATTCTAGCAGAGGAATCTACCTGATGTAATTACATAGTCGTGGATATGTTCGCGCACCGGTTTCAGGGCATATCATTTGGCGCTTGCCCCGAACGAGAGGAGAATCGGAATAGTTAGAGGAAGCCCTAGTCTAGCGAGGGGGATTTCCAAGTGAATTCTACGGACAGCAGCGAAACGCCGGGAGAAGAAGAAAAAGTGATATATGGACTCAATTTCACTATAATTTCACCACAAGACTCACAAAGGTCTTCTTTTGCTTCATTTATGCCTCTGAAATATGAGCGATAATGGTGGCGTTAATACAGCAATGCTTTTCGAAATCTTCTAAACCTTTCGCGGGCTATTGTTGGTTTTGATGCACGGTGAACAGTAAGAGCACGAGTACAATTTTATTTTTAGAGTTGCAAATGAAGAATTACCTCTCGTGTGCTTCTTCAACAGTGTTGGTGAAGAAAAAAAATTGCTGGTGGTTTAGCATTGCTAAGCACGAAATATTGTGCGAAAGCGCAGTTTCTTTGTTTTTGCAGGTGCACGTCACAGCCACGCACCCGAAAGCGCGATTGAGATGTCCACTGACCCAGGGAGCCAGTTGTTTTTATTCATTAAATGGCTTTCCCTCTCCCTCTTTGTTGTTGTTGTTGCTGTTAGCCTTTCAAAAGATGGCACATACTCACACTGGAGGATTGACGAGAAATGGGATACGGAGGTTGCTATTCACCTGTACATATTAAAGGCAAAAAAAAAAAGCCCGCAGGAGAGCAACACCGGTAGATTCTCCTTCATGTAGGGCAGGGACTGAAAGGGAATAGGAGGTATTCATTGAGGGCGCGCTACCAGACGGCGCGAGCGTCGTCGCGGCAAACGCGCCATGTTTGCGGTCGTTCAACGCCAGCTCGCGCAGTGTCACGATACGCCGTGATTCGTGATTTACACGGCCTGAACTGTTAGTGATCCGTAGCATATTTGCACGCAACTCCAGCAGTCTTCTTCGCACAGAGGTGAAACGGCGACAATGGAGCCAAAAATGATCGAGAGATTCAGGCTCACGCCAAAATGCACAGAGGGGAGATAGCGCCAATCCAGACCTGTGTAGATATATAAATTTAGAGGAGGGATAAGACAGCGCAACCTCGTCAGAGATACTTCAAGCTGCCGAGGTCGTCAAACTTTTCTGCTCCAGCAATATCTCAGATGTTGATATTCCGCCGATGTTAAAAGGGCTGCGTCTTGCGCGCTTAGTAACGCACGTCGCCGAAACCTAGTTGCTGTGACATACGCTGTAGCCGGGAAGATAGGAGGATAAGCCTTCGCGAGGCTATCAGCGATCTCATTCACGGTCACACTGCTATGACCCATATTAAACGAGCAACGTTCAATGCGCAGGAAGCAGGGATAAGAATGTGCTTAAAAGTGGTAGAGTCAACATGCGAAGCGAGGGACGAACACAAAGATAAATAATCGACAATGACTGCCACTGCGGAAATAGATTGTTTAAAGCAAGTACTACTGCCAAAAACTACGCTTGAAAAACAGGGGTGAAATCTGGAAGGCGTAGTGAAAAGGACCAGTGTAAACGTGGACAGAATTTTCCGACACCTGCCTTTTCGTTGCATTGCGAGGCGTCGGTTGCTATTGTAATGTTTGTGGGTAGGCTCCTTAAATGATCTTCTGACAGTCCATTTAGAATACGAGGTGGTAAAAGTTTTGCATCTTGGGGGAAAATGTCGTCGAAAACAATGCAAACAGAGGACCCACTGCTTAGCGCTAGACGGATATTATAAATTTGCAAATTTATAGGCTCAAGTAGTCTTTGCACAAACAAAACGCACCAACAAAACGGCTGCTTCTGTTTGCGGCCCTTCCCAATTTTGATCTCCCTCGTTGTTAATCGCAGGTACCGCGCTCATTTTTGGAAGTGTGCTCTGTAGTCGCAACTTGTTCTCACATTCATAGATTTGCCTTATGGACAAATGATATTGCAAACCATCCAGTCACCGGTAACATCTAAAGCGATCTTCTAGAAGGTTGGTCTGGAACTTCCCAAGAAGCACAAAGGACATCTTGAGCTCCTCAAAGCAGTATCTTGCAATTTCAATAAATGCTTGAGTCGTCTGGATCAGAGCGCCATGAGTTTCATCAGACAACTTACAGGCATCCGCCCGCCTTTCCGTCCATCCCTCCAACCAGTCCAAGAAATCGCTCAAAAAGGCAAGCTTCCAGTCGAACGGAGAAGGGTTTTTGATATTCGTCCCTTAGTCTCAGTCCTTTGAAAAGAGTATTGACGCCGCCGCGGTGGCTCAGCGGTTATGGTGCTCGGCTGCTGACCCAAAAGACGCGGGTTCGATCCCGGCCGCGGCGGCTAGAATTTCTTTGGAGGAGAAATTCTAGAGGCCCGTGTACTGTGCGATGTCAGTGCACGTTAAAGAACCCCAGGTGGTCGAAATTTCCGGAGCCCTCCACTACGGCGTCTCTCATAGCCTTAGTCGCTTTGGGACGTTAAACCCCATAAACCAAACCAAACCAAAAGAGTATTGACGTTGACAACTTGAAACCGGCGGTTTCTTCGTGGTGTTTGAGCTTGTGCTCGGCTCCAATCACCCAAAGTGCGTTCGGTACGCAATCACTGAACACCCGCAAAGCAAGTTTAACATTCTGTTTCTCAATGTCTGTTGGAGAAACAGCTTTCCTGGACAGTGTAGCCGTACCAGAGTAAGTTCTCACTCTCTAAATTATATGCGTCTTTGATTGTCTTAAAAATTGCGAGGACACTTTGGCAACTAAAGTGTTGAGAGGCGAAAGCCGAGGACACTATGCCGTGACGACTTCCGGGGGATGTGACGTCACACCGTTCCCGTGGCTGTACCGATACCAAAATTGTACATCTTCCGGGGATCTTAAGTGTTAATTACGCTTAATTACGCACTTCTCCATCTAATTTGACACAAATACGACGTTTTTCCGACCATTCTGCGACCACTCTCCGACAAGACAAACGATAGAGATCTTTCTTAATGGCAATAATAGTCGGATTGTTAAAAGTAACTGAAGACAGGGCCGAAGGCAGAGATAGAGAATCAGTGTAAAAAGCAACAGGCGTAGAGGGAGGGTTGCGATTAGCATAAACAACAGCAGAATAAAAGGCTACAAGCTCAGCGGCATAGGCGCTAGAGTGTGGTTTGAAGAGAGACGATGAACGTATACAATATTTTGTGTTGAGCTAAGAACAACAAATGCGGCACCAGCTGAGCGAGGAGTGAAAGACCCATCAGTCCATCAGTGCAAATATGCAGGGCACGTTAACAAGAGAAGAATACAGCTTTTTGAGATCCAAGTTGAACAAAAGAAAATTTGAATTTCAATGAGCGATAGTCGGACCAGGGATAAAATAAAGGTTGAATTTGTGAGGGGTCGTAAAAGGTATTGACGTAAACTACAGATTGACATAATGTGAAAAGCATAAACTCTGCGCATAACTGGTCTAGATAAATAGGCAAAGGAAGAACGTTTGCAAGAACATGAAGAGCAGCGGTTCGCGTAGTATTATAGGCACCAGTAAGAGCCAGAAGGCGAATTCGTTGAAGCGATAAAAACGATCGATCTCTTAGCCGAGAAAGGGGGCAATGAAAGCACCAAGCTGGGGTGGCATAGGTAATTGTAGGAAGAATAACCTGATGATAAATTTGGCGCATATGAGAAGGAGAAACACGAAAATGGAAATGAAACCAATTAAGAAGCTTGGTGATGGATGCAAGAACTTTTGTATGCAAATAATTGACATGGGGAATAAAGCTTAAGTGAGAGTCAAAGACAACACCTAATAACTTAATACTAAGTTCACACTTGAGACTGTGTCTAATCGAATAGTCGGCTTACGCTTGTGTAACGCCGGGACTCCATTAAAAAACAAAACATAAGGACACTTTTTTGGGGTTTAACTGAACGCGGGATGTGGTACACCAGTTTTGGATTAAAGTTAAAACGGTTGAGCCCAGTGTTGACAACTCGCGGCCAGTTTTGCCAGGGATGAGTATAATGGTGTCATCTGCATATGCCTGAATGTGGATAGGTGAGGGGACAGGAAGGTTTAGGAGATCATATAGCAAAATGTTCCAAAGCAATGGCGAAAGTGGTGAACCCTGCGGACTGCCGAGGGAAGAAGGCACAGAAAGAGTACACGAAGGAGATTAATAGGTCAAATGGTGGTTATGAAAGAAAGACTCCAGAAGGGAATATAGATTTCGAGGGCTACGACGTTTTCGTAAAAAGTGTAAAACCAGAGGGTGCCAAACACTATCAAATGCTCCTCTGAAGTCCAGAGAAATGAGAACCACGGGAATTTTTTTTGTTTATAACTTTGTGAGAACTCCCGCAAATGATATAGAGCCTGAACAGAACTGCGGCCATGCGTGAAACCATACTAATCTCTATGAAGTAGTTTATTTTGGCGCAGGAAGTAATACAGCATACCATATAGTAAACGCTCGAGCACTTTACCGAAAGAAAATTAATACAGATCGGTCGGTAAGAATTCGGAAGGTGCTTTGGTCTATTCGGTTTGGGAATAAAAGCCGGCATTACGCCGGCAAAAATGGCGGAGCTGCGTCACGTAATCGGTAGGGTTGGGACTTCAATTTTCAATTCAATTCAATTCAATGCCTTCTATTTCCTTTTTCAGAGGAGGAGGCAGGACAAAAAGCCGTGGCAACGGCTTGACGCAGGTCCTGCACCCTTACAAATTGGCAGACATACAGATACTTTTGTGGCACAAGTGTTTGACAGGTCAAGAAGAAGAAAAAAAAACTTGTGGGCGAATCGGTGGATTCGAAAAATTTGAGGGATGTTTTTAGAGAACGATGGAAACTTTCGATCGTGCCGATGGCGATGGGATGGTAAGCAGTAGTTCTGATTCTTGAAGTGCCAAGTAAATTCATAAGGATATTTAAAAGAGAAGATTCAAACTGGGCGTCACGGTCGGTGGTGATGGTTGAGGGAACCCCGCACCGGGAGACCCAACCGGCGACGAATGTCCTGGCGATGGTGTCACTGGTGGCGTCAGGCAGAGGGAACGCTTCGGGCCAGCGAGTAAACCGATCGATGCAAGTAAGATACGAATGTCCCGCGGAAGGTGGCCAGGGACCCAATAGGGTAAGGGTACAGGCTAGTTGGTGATCCATAACATATAAATACCAGCGCAAAACAGCAGGACACACGACGAAGAACGAGGACACACAAGCGCTGATTTCCAGCTGACGTTCAATTGGTGAAAATGGGCTTAAATACTGGTTACAAACAACAAAAGGAAAAAGAATATCTTTGCTTGTCACTTCTTCAGGAAGCGCAACTCCGCATCCGACAAGGCGATTGAAGGCGCGCTGACACAATTATCTTGCAGCCCGGCTATCTCAGCAGCCTCCTTGATCTCCCGCACTATCTGGTCCGAGTGCCAGCTGATTACCGAACAGCTGGTCAAGTCCGGAGTGCACTGCTCTTCTTTCCCTGTGATTCGGTCTTTGATGATGCATTTCCGCCGGTGCAGCGCCAGATTGCCTGTACCTGTCTCGAATGTCCTGTAGCGATGTCCTTTCAGCCGCTCATTCAGGCAACGACCCGACTGGCCGACGTAAACCTCGCCGCATGAAAGGGGAATGGAGTACACCACATCGCCTCAAGAAGATTGGTCGGCATAGTGAGGTTGACGTCGTATTTTCGGCCCCTATGAAATTAGGCACTCTATGCGCATGTGTCAACAAGGGAGATGGCGAGCGTCGGCGGTGTAACACGGCACATCAGAACCCCTTCGTCGAATGTGTGGAGGGTGTGGTGTACTGTAATGTAGCGTAATGTAGGCGAGCGGCGCGCACACCAGCAGCGTGCTCTGACGTTACTCCGCGCATGCGCACAACTGACGAGGCGGGCGGCGTCTGCTTCGCCACCGGCGCAACGGCGAGGCGCGCGGCGCGTACACCAGCTGCGGGCTATGACACCACTCCGCGCATGAGCGCTGCTGGCGGAGCAGTGAGGCCACCGCACAGCGCGCAGCCACGCTGACCTCGCGAAGCGGCTGGCGTAGTGTAGCTATCGCTACAAAATCGATTCTTTTTTTTTCATTTGAACTGTTGTTTATTGCAAGCCATGGACAAGACAAACAAACAATGTCAGTACTAAGGAACTGAAAACGATGATGCGTACGATTTCAACAAAAAAGAACAAAAATAGACAACTACAGAGATTCCAGTCTTCCCTTTTTTATTTCTTTCACACATAGTGTGCTCCTTTCCTGGACTCCATTTGAAGGTGATTAGCCTGAACTATCGTGAGACTTCACGCAGGTATCCGATTAGAAAGGTTCCAATGTATGCATGACTGTACCATTGAGTACAAGCCATACTGAAGGACGCAAGCATACACAAGTGCTACAAGACAGGCAATACTTTCTAGATCGGTGTAACATATCGTCTATTGCAAGTGCAACGCGCCGTATATTTCACATCGATCTCGGAAGTCAGGGAGTTGAGGAAGAAAGGGTAGGGGTGGGAGTGATTGTATGGCATAATTATTCCCTTCAATTGCCTCCCTGCCTTGTCCTGCAGTGGGTAGGGGCAAGGAAAATGGAAAGCCAATGCCAGAACTCAGCGCCTACATAAGCTTGGATGTGGCTGCGGTTCGAAAGAGCGCAACCTGCTCCCTGACCTCTCTAATCTCTGACCTGAGCTTTTGTTATCGTTCATGACCTTTTTAAGCTCTGAGCTGGGCTTTGTGTTTTCAATCGCCAACTCGGTGAGCAGATCGGCCATGGCGACGTCCCTGGCATTCTTGGAAGCCCGGGACTTCGCGGCAGATCCGTAGTTCCTTTTGCGGCTTTTCAAGTACGCCGGGTCCTTGTAGTCTGTGGCAAAAGCCCACAAGAGCGCTACCTCCTTGACCTCATTAAGCTCTCTCCTGGTGCTAACTGTTTTTACTCGAGGCAATACCGCTTCAGTCACAGTAGAAAGGAAAGCGTTTCAGATATCGCTTCTAGACTGTTTTTTCTTTGTAAGCCACTAAACATGTCGACGCATGTTGTGGACCTGACACGACAATCAAATGAAGGAAGGAAAAAAGATTGCGCTTGATTTCAGCGAAAAGAAAAATGGGATGACTAGAGTGGTTGACATTTTTTCGTAGAAAAATGTGTCTGCATAAAGAATGGAACAGAAGTTTCTTAAAAGCACAGGAACAAGTCGATGATGAGGTGCAAGTTCTCTAAACTTAAGTATTCCAAGTATTACGAATGGGCACAAAAAAGGAAAATCGTTGGAAGTAAACGTGAAGCATGCACATTACCATAAACACGTCGGGATACAAAAAACTAAAACATACGTCTAAAAAGAGTATTCAATCGAAAACCCTACGAAAATTAAAAACCAAATGTAAGTGTATCCTTATAGTATTCCCTTTTCGAAAGGGGCTTAAATACAGGAGCCCATGGCTACGAGGCGCTCAAGAAAGTCATTGAAGAACCCAAAAAAGGGCGCGCATAGTGTGGGTAAAAGCAAAAATAAAAAAAAGTTCAGCAAAAAGACAGAACTTGATTATACACCCCCATGGGACTATAGCCGCTGTGCGCCGAGGACGGAACACGTCCGTGCATTTGCACTATTCGCATTCGCAAGTCAGAGAAAAATGACGGAACGAAACAACGGATGAAAGCTGAAGCATCGTCTGTTGTCGCAGAGCTACGCACTAAGACATAGCTCATGTAATCTGTAGCTGGATGCACAGACAAGAAGTCAAGATACCCGACACAGCAGGTATGTATACAAGGGCGGCGCAGATGTGTTAGTTTAGCTGAAGCGACAAATGCAGGTAGCCCTCCTACACGATGCAACAAATGCATACAAATGTGCGATTGCGATGCGAACCCTTAAGTCCATCACCTGCCCGCAATATCATTGCGCTCCCTCGGCGAGGATTTGACCGCTGGAGTTCCGCTCTGAGGACGCCATGTCATGGCGTCATGCTCAGAGAACGAAGACGCCCTGGACGGCTACTCTGGTGGCTTCGGGTATGGCGTCCGTCTCTTATTCTGGCGTTCATTTCGAACTTTCCTCCGTTCTTCTTCTCCTCTCTTCGCAATGAAGTTCTCCCTGAAAGCTGTGTAGCGTAGATCTTCTGTCAAGGACAGATGGCTGGGTACCCCCACTGTCGGGAACGGCATTTCTGCCCTGTTTTTAGAGACTGGGATTGAGACCCGGG
This sequence comes from Amblyomma mixtum, assembly GCF_055824585.1. Taxonomy (NCBI): domain Eukaryota; kingdom Metazoa; phylum Arthropoda; class Arachnida; order Ixodida; family Ixodidae; genus Amblyomma; species Amblyomma mixtum. The sequence continues at coordinate 24,649,372 of NC_143019.1, forward strand.
CCTGAGAGTGAGGGTTGAAGGGCTGCGAAGTCATCGGTCTCCCGGCGGTTGACGGGGGAACGACCGCGCGTGGTGGCTCCATCCCTGGAAACGCCGGCTGCTGAGACCGGAGACTGACGATGGCTGAGACGACGCAGCTCGGGGGCAGTCCACTCGGATCCCAGAGGTGGCGATCCATTTGCGAAGTCAGCGCAGAGCTTTGCAGCGGGCTGGTGCATGTTGCACCAGTGGCGCCAGAAGCGCCCGGCTCTTCATCCGTGTGCTCAGGGAACAAGTAGTCCAGGCACAGCATTTCTGGGGCGAAGTCGCTGATGTTGCTTCCTTCGGGAACGCGGGCGGCCGTCGTGGACTTGGGGCCTTCGACGTCATTCACGGCGGTTGGTTTGCTCTTGCGCGACAAGTCCATCGCGTGTTTTTGACAAGACTGAGCTCCCACGACAATGATTTCCAGACTGGAATCCCGCTCTGTAGACGCCAGCAACGCGGACTGCTCTTCGCTTGGGAAGGGCAGGTGGTCTTTGCTGTAGGTTGCCTTAGCCTTCCATTGTGCGTGTGGTCAAGATGCTTCCAGAGCCCAGGATATGCTGCATGGTGAAAAAGAATCCAGCAAAAAAAAAGTCAAAATGCTGCGTCTTGGGTATCAGCCACCACATGTAGCACAACAGCATCACGGCAGCAGGTATTACAGATAGTATAAAGCATGCAGGTGCAGTACACATAACGACGCCTGTGTCCTCATGATGCATTGACCTTGTCGCGAGATGTTACGGAAACTTTCGCAGTATTATAGTAAAATGGATTTGCGACGCTGATATGGGTTGCCTGATAAAACCACCCACCCTCGCTGTCGTTTCTAATGCAAATTGGCTCGCTCTCGCTATTGGTGCGAATCGCTTGTGTGCCGCACTGTAAAAAATATATGTTTTGGAAGTTTTCTGAATGAACCAGCTAAAATTTAAAAAATAAAGCTAGCAATGCATACAGACCTGGTTCTCTGTTGCTGCTACATGCTTCGCTGTTGGCGACTCCTTTTTATTTATTACTGTGGCTCCCAAATCTACCAAGGCCTTGTGAATGGCCAAAAAACATTGTTATACAAGGTGGCTGCCATATTATCAGAAGACGGCATCTCCTGAGTAGCACTGAAGCACCGACTGTAGGGCTAATTAGCTTAGCGGGCCAAACAAACAGCGCAGCTGTGCACATACACGGCTCTAAACAAGCTAGGCAAAGCAGTGCTCAATAAAAAACGACCTTTATTTGGATTCTGTAACCACAATGTTTCCGTTTAGACAATTGCATTAACCACACAGGTAATGGAGTGGATTCTCTAACCACAATGTGCTATACGACTACGATGAACTATATCGACGGAAAATTACCAGCGCAAGAAGTCGAATTAGAGTAACGTTTTCAGAATGCAAGGACCTGTCCTGCGTCCATCCTCCCTTCTTTGTTTGTCCGTTGTGTGCTTTGTTATGCTTCCTGAAAACGTAACCATCTAGGCTGTCCACAAGCTCCTTTAAAAGACAGTAACGCTATTTCTCTCTGGACACGACTCAAGACGTGTGCACGGCTAACGCTAATACAAACACATCTCTAGAATAGCCCGCAGAAACTAGGTGATCCTAACACCAACGTAAAAGGTTGTAACTCTTTCCGACAAATGTTTGTTTTGTTTTTTTTCGAACGAATGAACAATTACGCCAAGTCGCCAGAGTTAGCAGACGATTCTTGCAAAATCGGGGCCACTAAATCGTCTTCCGACGGCAAATGCACAGAAAATAAAGGAGGCCTGGTTGCCAAGACCACTCTTGACCACGGCATGGCAGGAAAGAAAATAAACGCATGACCCTAGTCAGTGGTGAAGCAGTTTCCGAACACTGACGCTGAAACTCTTAACCCTCTTGGAAGCAATCTCGCCCTTGTAGATAATAGCCAAAGAAAAAGCAGGAACAGATTGCCAGCGATAATACATCGCAGCGATAAGCTCTGCAATCTCATGCAAATGTTATCTCCGTAGTTCATCCTCTGCTGACACAGTTCCGAAAAATCGCGGTGTCGTCTTCTGGGAAACGCAGTAAGCATTAAACGGTTCCCAAGTAACACACAGCTGCCCGAACATTGCTTGTATTCCCACCAAAATTGAAACAACATACTCGCCCACTGAATGCAGGCTGCTTTGCCCAACACCTACTAGCAAGTTAAATGGCGTGTTAATTTAACGCTAACTCCTGGAAAACAAACAAGAACAAATGCACGACTGCAGAAAAAATAAAAAACGTTTTTTTTTTTCACAGCCGGCACCTTACTAGCGAATCGCATGAAACTATCGTTCAGGGAATAAAAAAAAAGCAAACTAGATTTGCTTGTTTGAGCTCTCGATTCTAGGATAGTCGATAAAAAATTTGAACCGGGTCCAACGAACAAAGCCCGCATATTAAAAATGTGTGCTTAGCGCGGTCTTCCTGCAGTGACATACGTCACCAACATGCAGACGGCGCACGTTTTGGCTTTAGGTGGCAGGAAATAAAGCTGCCAAAATAAGTGCACAAACAAGAAGGTCTAAGTCTTATTTATACCAATAGCTAATGACAAAAAATACCGATTTGAATTTCTGGAGACTTACCACAATCTCTCGGTTTCACTTTGGTAGATTACGGCAGGTATCCTTTTTTTCTCGCGTCTTCGTGGCATTCGTAAACAGCAATAATAATATCGTAACTAACCAACGTCCACGCCTACACTGGAAAAATAATATATAAAAGGTAAACTAGCGCTCGTAATGTGCACTGAGCGGTTATGGGAGTGCGCCGTTTTGTCACAAAACAATCACATACCGAAAAGCTGAAGATGTCCCACCGTCGCAGATCACGGACAGCTCTCAACGAGTCGAAGCGTGGCTATGGTGGGCTGCTTGGCAGCGGTTCTCCTCCACAACCATTGGGCGTCACTGATGTACAGCCAAGGGGCGGCGAGGATGCGCCTCCTCGTGGTCGTTGGGTGAAGTTCCAAGGCAGAGGAGAAGATTACTTCAATATCGTGTATTTGTACATAGCTTATATTGCCGCCCTACCCCAGTCCTTTCTTCTATCGCTCCCCCCTTTCTTTCCTTCTCGCTGTCTGTTCATTCCCGCTAGCTGCAGCTCAGGTGCTTCGGGATTCGATGACAGATACTGCGGCTAGCAACGCCTTTTCCTTCCATTTTTATTTTTATTAATAATAAATAGCCACCAAGAACAACAACAGGGGAGTAAGTTTCTGCTGCCGTCATCACACGTGAACAGAAGGAACAAGTGTGATAGCTCGGATTAGTGCGTAATTCACGTAAGGTTCAAAACAACCAAGGGACAAGACACAAGCGCTGAGCTTAACTAAACGGTTGTAATCGGTTTATGACAAGGACAGAAAAACGCCAGCCACTTCCCCCCTGGCTAACTCGACGACTCACCCGTGTTGTTGTAACTGAAAGAGCGGTGAAAATGAAATTGCACGGGCCTGCCGACTGGCTCGAGCTGAGCCACCACCGCTGCCACGTGCAGATAGACGATAATTCAAAGATATGAGAGGAGAGAGTGAAAGAACCCCACATTTGTTGTACGGATAAAGAACGATAAGATTCGGAACGAAGGAAAACTCCCTCTGGTCTTTCTCGCTCTCTATCCACTCACGTGAACGCCCGCCTGTTTCATGGCCTGCGTCGATGCCGACGTGAATCCTCTTGTGTGTCAGCTTGTTACAGTCGACGACAGTTGCCGCGGTTGTTACCTTGATGCTTCCGACCTTCGTGCGCGGAGCGGCTCGGTCACAACACCAACGTGAAACTACGAAAGGGTACGCTTACCTGCGCTGCCTTCAATTATGCCAGGCGTCAAAACTGCCGCGGTGGCTCAGTGGTTATGGCACTCGGCTGCTGAACCGAAGTAAGCGGGTTCGATCTGGGCCGCGGCGGTAGAATTTCGATGGAGGCGAAATTCTAGAGGCTCGTGTACTGTACGAGGTCAGTGCACGTTAGAACCTCGGGTGGTCGAAATTTACTACGGCGTCCTTCATAGCCTGAGTAGGTTTGGGACGTGAAACCCCCCTAATTCATAAACAATTACTAGGAGTCAGTTAAATGAGGCGTCGCACTGTGGATGGCGTAGTCTCCGCTTTGTCTCTTTGGTTACTGTTATTTGGATACGGAGATAAGTACAGTCACCAACTTTCACAAAGCGCCGAAACATCGCTGCAAGCTGTAAACCAAGCTAAGGGATGCGAGTGTGGTCAATGACAAAAACATGTGAATGAAAATGCATATACAATATTTCGCTTTCTTTTACTGGAATGTTTTGCTGTCATGGAATGCTTGCTGATGCTATTCAATTTCACGCCAACAGGAGTAGCATGAAAGTCATGTCCCAGACAGAGCCGAATGATTTGCAGGGCAAATTAAGCTAGGGCCTTTTTTATTGCATGCAATATATTGTATGCAATAGCGTCGCAAAGATAGCTGTTTCAAAATTTTTCACTTCGATTGTAACCACGTGTCTATTTCTACTGTACAGTCGTCAGCACGTCTGTCTAGAGCGCTCGGAAGGCCAGCCTTTGGCTGTATATACTCTAAATGCTGCCATGCATGTTAGCTATCACCTGCTATCATTAGCACACGTCACAGCGCACCAGTCCGACTTTCATCTGGGCAAGTGCGGTCTCCACAAATGACGGTGTAAGAATAATATACTGAGGTGTTGACACTCTCCTCCCGCCGCGTGCGAGCGCGCCGCCTGCTCGCGGCCACAATATGTTCGGGGGAGGGAGCAGGTGTTGCCATGGCAACCGGTCGCTAACCTAGAGGGCGCTGCGAAAGGCGGGCCCATAAAGCCCCTCGATAATTTTAAAGTAGCGTCTTTCTGTGAACTATGCCGCCGCGCCGCGCACCGTCGCCGATCCTCCTTTCTCACCTCTCCCATCGGCGCTTTTCTCAACGGTGATTGGCTCCGCGGGCGGTCTCCGGGAAAAGCGCGCGGAACGTTCGCTCTTTTTGTGTTTTCATTTTTCGTCGGCGCCATTTTTTTGCCAGCCGCCGCTGCTACAACCGATCTGCCTGGCATTGCGCGCTTGCACTTCGCGTTATTCGCGCTCTTTTAGTGCAGCACTATGCCGAGTTGCTGCGCATTTCAGTGCAGAAGCCGGCGTGAAAAAGCCTTTGTTCTTTTCGCGATTCCGAGCGGCAAAAAAGACAGCATTAGAAGAAAAAAGAGGCTGCACAACATCGGCCTCAAGAACTTTACCCCGACGAAGACTGCCCACCTCTGCGAGCAACTGTGCATTTCTTCCAAGCGACTGTGTATACTGAAACTGCATGCATGCGCATCACAAAGCCAACAACCTCACTTAATTCACGGATCATTTTGCGTCGTTATGCGTGCTATTGTTGTCACTTCATGGTTCCGCTCAACGAGCTATAATAGCGGCGGCTGATGCATACAATGTGTGTGCATGTGTTAGCAAGTGTGGAAGCAAAAGTGTTGGTATGCGTGCAGCGGTAAATTTTTCGAACCGCTGGTAATGGTTCACATCGCAGTAATGCGGCGCATGTCCCGAGCGAGATTAAACGTAGATTTTTTTTTATGACTGCAACTTGTCTAACGATCTACGCTTATTTGTTGTTTTGCTGAACCGTTACGCTTCTACCAGGTGAGATTATCAATGCCACATTCTCGGAAAAGACCTCATATTGCATTCACATAAATAATTCGTTTTATAATCACTTCAGTGCTTTCCATTGTTGCCTGAATGTACTCAAGTGTTGTAAATATCCAATGCATGCCTTTTTGTATATTCATTGCTACAGTTTGTGATCATTTGCTTTAGTTGAGCATGGTCGCGTAGCCTTTTGTTGACTACATCATCCGCTCAAAAACTATAGGCCTACATCTGCGCTGTTTCGTTTCCCTAAGTATGTTTTTGTTTTCTGTGTTTTGTTTTGAGGACTGCACCCAACGGGTGACAAATGTCCCCAGCTGGCTTATTCGTGGTTTTTATGTATATTTTCGGTGTAACACTACATGACTCATCTGTAATAAACATTGCATCTGAAAAACTGTGTGTCATATTGTGACTATATATACTCATGACTGATATTAGTCAGGCACTTGCTTTAGGATAGCCTTGACTGTGGCTGACCAAAATGCTAAGACCCTATAACTTTCTCTTGGGTTTTGTCACGGTCGTTCCTATCAGTTTTTTCTTTCCTAACTTAACATCTCTTTAAGCTGATTTAAAAAGGAATAGAACGTGGGCGGAAAATGCCCAAGTGTGTCAAACTTTGGGGGTGGTCTACCTAAATTTGGAAGCCAACACTGAGTTTCCCATAGTCAAATTAGGTTGGACCCCAATGTTGGTCAAATATGGACGACGTCAAATTAATGGGTACCAGAGAGAGAAATTTTGGGGATAGCCCACCTAATTTTGGAGCCCACCATTGAATTGGTCATATTAAAATTAGGCTTGACACCAATTTTGATGAAATTCGGACAAGGTCAAATTTCGGTGGTTGAGAGGGCCAAATTCTGGGGTGCGGACACTTTCCTTGGATGACGGAAAAACGGTGCGCGGATCTTTGGCTCTCGGCTTCGGCTCGACATCACCTCAAGGTCGCCGACAGCGGGTGCTGAAGTCGTTTCATGCTTAACAGAAAAAAAGTTCATATTTGTTTTCAAGCCGCCGCGAAAATTCTCAACTACAAAAACGATTAAGCCGTTGCATGTGCACTGCGCGGTGCCGAATCTCAAACTGAAACTTAATGAAAAATTTTAGGACGGCCATAGAAGCAAATGCCCCAGATTGTTCCCAGCAACCTTCCCACTTCTGAAACTCCACTCGTGAACAACTTCGCGATAATTAGTTCGAAGTGAGTCTACATTTAACTAAACATTGGTATGCTGAAAATATTCAGGAATGTTCAAATCTATTGTAGATATTATGCTTCATATACTATGCCTTGTTGAGACAGACGGTATTGAAAAGTCAAAAATAATGTGAGATGTATGTAGCAAGTGGTTTTGTTAGTGCCGCAAGCGCTCGTAATTGGCACTTTCATTGCGCGAACGAGACGCTAATTTACGTGGCTCGTGGTAGTCACGCGTGTCGCATGTCTTTCTCGTGTTTTTATTCAATAACAGAGAGTGTAAAAAAGCGCGAACTTAACATGTGTCAGCCAAGTGCCCGGACGGCGAGCGAGCGATGGCCAAAAAAGCGTGCCGTGTGCAGCGCGCGCAGCCGGCGGGCGAGAATATTCGAGGAGGAAAACACCGGAGTGGAGGAGAGTGTCGCTACTTTCAAATTATCGAGGGGCTTTACGGGCCCACGCTTGGCGGCTCGGTCCGGCGTGGCGCGGCTCTGCGCATGTGTTCCTGCCACATTTATGAGTGTGCGGCTGCACTTCTGTGCTGTTTTAAACGCATTCTTTTATTTTGCAACAAGACCGTGCTGCGCAATGGGAAGAAAGTGCTTCGTGCCCAACTGCAGTTCGGGGTACCGGACTTTAATGCCCACTGACCATGTGTGCGCCAAGCATTTTGCAGAGGACGCGATATCCCGGGCATATTACGCGGAGTTCGATGGAAGAGTGCTACTTGACGCGGAAGAGAGGCCCGTGCTTTCCAGAAATGCAGTTCCTACCTTATTTTTGAACTGCCCCAAGTACCTCACGCGGCAAGAGATACCTAGAAAGCCACCTCGGAAGCCACCTAGAAAATGCCTTTTATCCGGAATTGTCATTAATATGTTTTAACATGCCACATTTTTTGCTACATTTGCTGTTTAGGTTACATCGAAAACTGCTGTTATCGCGCTGTGACACTGATTATATCTTGAACATTCACCCAGTTACAGCATTTTTTGTTTGCCCTGGGCATATGGTGTCAATACAGTTCTGAATTTTTTTTTATTGTTTTTAAATTGTGGGAGTACAGGACAGTCCAAGCATCTGAGTTGGTGATTTCCTCGTATTTTTTCACCTCATTGTGAGTTTCGAAAGCGTACTTGGCTGAACGCTGACCCCTGCACACGTAAGTCCTTCAAGAGCCATTTAGCCTCCTGTAGAAAGGAGCTTAATGAAAATTATGCCCGTTCTAACATGCGCTGACAGCGCACAGTACACGAGCCCCTAGAATTTAGCCTCCATAGAAATTCGACCGCCGCGGCCGGGATCGAACCCGCGTCTTTCCGGTCAGCAGCCGACCACCATAACCACTGAGCCACCGCGGCGGCCGATAAGAATGGAGCAAGAAAATTTCCGGTGCGTCAATTTTCTACCATTGCGAGCGGAAAATGGTACCGGGACCCCCACTTACATTCGTTGTGCTTAGAGCTATGAGTAGATCGAATGAAACAGGAACCGAGCGAGGAAGCGGAACGTGAATGGGCTTCGAGTGCTGTTCGACCGAGTCCATATCTTTAACTGCTTTACACACGATAATTTCATACAAACATAGTTTTCAGACTGGCACACTACTGATTTTAATTTCAAGCAAAGAATTTCCTCACAGTTTTGAATTCAATTCACGCCACCATAGCGAGAATCGAGCTGGAGCAGCGGAACCTCAAGGCGCCAGCACCGCTCAACTGGGCCCGCTGACATCTGCGCCATCTGTCGGCTTGCAGCCGAACTGCAAGGCACGCCCCGCCGCGGCCGAACATAATCGGGACGCTCGTGTGGGCGCAGTGTCAACACCGCAGTATTCTTGCACCGTGCCACAAATCTACTGGCTTCGGTTCACGATTACGCATCCTGGAGAATTTTGTCGCCGACTGTACATGCGCTACGCCTGCTGATAACGTCTGGTTTAAGATAACGTGCATCTGAGCATGCGTCGCCGCCCTGGTGACACTGCCATCATCACTATCGCACCGCCGGTCCGCAGCCGCGATCGCCGGTACAAACTTTGCAGCTTGCGGAACCAAAGCCGAGATAACACGTCTGGACGCAGGCTGCAGCAAAAATTTCCCGAAACGTATTGTTTCGGAATTTCGTTTAATTACCAGGGTAGTCGGTAGGTGCAAGGAAAAGCCAATGCCAGAGCTCAGCGCCTACATTCGCAAGCATGCTAATGCGGATCGCAAGAGCGCAATCTCCTCCCTTGCCTCTTAAAGCTCGGACATGAGCTTTAATTGCGAAAGCAATACTACTTGCCCTTTCCAGGATGACCACCATCGTGCCGCGGCGGTGACCACCATTGACCTTCATTTGACCTTGATTGCATTAGATTGGATTGGACTGGATTAGATTACACTAGATTAGATTGCATTGGATTGGATTAGATTGCATTGGATTGGATAGCATTGGAATGGATTGGATGGGATTGGATTGCATAACCGATGCATCACCACAAGTCTAACCACAAGCACCACCACCAGCTACACTACCAGCTGTACCATGGCGTAGGTACGGATATTCATGGTAAAACAGCGCGGAAAAAACACGAGGACGGAACAAACACGACAACACGAGCGCTGACTTTCAACTGACGATTTATTACGCACATGTGTACATATATAGCATTCCCACCAAACACTAAACAGAACAAAAAAAACACTGCATCATCACTGAAAATATTAAATCTACATATCTACAAATGCATGCTCCAAAAAGGCTGTCATCCCATACGTCCACGCATTTTCACACCGTCTGAAGAAAGTGGGGCGAAAATTTCAAATTGATGTGGTATTTTCGTCTCGCAGAAAATTAAGCAACATTTGCCGAGCTGTGCAGCGGAAGCGAGAGGCCCTACTAGGAAGGAGGATCGGTGGTGGTTGTACCACAGCACACGTAGAGAGGAGGGTTGAGTGCATCGAGGGTGTTGTTTATAAGATTCCCCTTTCTTGCGGTGGGTGGTATGTTGGCCAGACTGGGAGATGTCTAAACGAACGCCTGAGGGAGCACCATAATTCTTTGGACAAGGCTGCCGGTTCGAATTTGGCGCTTCACTGCAGGCAACCTGAGCACACGTGCGCCCCATTGCTTCATCAGACATCCGTCATCTTCAAACATAAGGATCAGATAGTAAGAGAAATAGTAGAGGCGTATCACATTGACAAAGGGGGTACAGCATGCATTAGTAAGCCCTCATTATCACTGGCTAACCGCGAAATCACCTTTTTGGAGCATGCATTTGTAGATATGTAGATTTAATATTTTCAGTGATGATGCAGTGTTTTTTTTGTTCTGTTTAGTGTTTGGCGGGAATGCTATATATGTACACATGTGCGTAATAAATCGTCAGTTGAAAGTCAGCGCTCGTGTTGTCGTGTTTGTTCCGTCCTCGTGTTTTTTCCGCGCTGTTTTACCATGGATAGTAATAACCAACTTGCCCACCTTTCTGTACTTCTAAATGTACGGATATTGCTTTCGCAATTACCGGGATTAACCAAGCTAAGCCACAGATAATTTTTTATTGTCGTTCATGACCTTTTCAAGCTCTGAGATGAGCTTTGGGTTTTCAGCTGCCATCTCGACGAGACGGTCTGCCCCGGCGACCTCCCTGGCCTTCTAGGCAGTCGGGACTTCCTGGCAGCTTCGCTGTTTTTCCTACGGCGTTCCAAGTAATCCGGGCCCTTGTAGTCTTTCGGATCGGAACTCTGGCGTCTCATCGGACCGACGGTGCTGGTGCATTGCTCAGGAGGACCCCCCACACAGGCAGAGCCGCCGGTGACGCTTTGAGAGACCGTAGGGGAAGACGAGTTGCTGCTATCCGACGATGTACGGATGTTCGTCACTGTACTTGAACCGAAAGACTTCATGGCGTCGTGCATGGGGTACGAGAAGGCTTGCGAGTTCCATTTCGGCGGCCGACAAGGTACCAAGAGTCCAATATATTCTGCATGGGAAAAGAAAAAACACAAAAGAAAAGCTTTAAAAGGACTGAACACTTACCAAAACGTGTCATAAGATTATGGTGGAAATAAAAATGTCGTGCTTCTAATTGTGAGAATAGAGCACTCCAGTATCTAGGAAACGAGAATTTATTATCGTAATTTGCCATTGAAAATCGTAAAAAAGCCACCTAGAGGTGAAACTCGAAATTATCGCTGTAGCCTACCATGTTACCACACCTCGGTAAAATATCGGTTGCTTTAAGTTCGCAGTTGTTTATTTTCTATTTGGAGTGTTCATGTGTTTTTGTTTATATTTAACGCTCTCTCCAGTGCGCCCTTCGACGAAAAGCAAAGCTTCCTTCGCATCATCGGTCATGCGCTTTTGGCTTTTGTGACTAGATGACGCCAGAATGTTTTGAATTTCTCGTGTAGATCACAGAGCGGCAACCACAGCCTACTAAAACGTTCGTCTATCAGGGGTTAATCGAATTTTGGAGTAGAAACTTCAATGGACGCTACTCCCCAATGGGCACTGAAACTTCATTAGACGTCCGCAGGACGTCTCAAACGTCCCCAGTTCGTCCTGGGGAGTTTCAGTGTTTATTGGGTCTATAAATTCGAAATGTGTTTTTACTGTGGGTGAGATGTGTATAAGTTTTTGGTACAGCACTTCTGCCCACGTGCAAACACGTTCGCTGAGCGTGGTTTCCAGCGTCGGGATGCATATATAAAACGAGCGCACGCATAGATTAAAAAAATCGTGGTAAATATCTTCTACACCATTTCCAACAAAACCGCTGCGGAATACAGCACCTTAGACAGCAAGCTTTCCGTTGTGCTGAAAGAAATGGGGTTGCTAAGGTTCAGTGTGCCGTCCCTTTAAAAATTACAGCCGATCTAGCTTACTTGCCAAGTTGTGAAGTGTGCGTGCTTGCACGTCGCGTTTGATTTCGCTTTCAGGTCGAGGTTGGGGTTTAGAGGTCACGCTGCAGGCAAAGATCGACGAAATCGGTGACTGAGCACCTCAGTGGTGGCGCACTATAAAATTCTCGATTCGCGCCGACGCACCACCCGCGTCAGATTCGCGCCGTATCGACGGTATCAATAGACAGCTCAGCTCCATTCAACGACGCCTGGATCCGCACTCCACGTTTTCTCCCTGCTAGACTTGGTGAAGGCAGGCCTACACGCAGACACCCACCGACCCGGACGACGTCCCGAAAACTGCAGTCTTTACCCCTTTCGGCTTGTTCGAGTTTCCCTTCATGAGGTTTGGCCTGAGGAACGCGGGAAAAACCTTTCAACGCTTAATCGACGAAGACGTCCGTTGCCTCGACTTCTGCTTCGTCTATCTTAACGACATATTGGTCTTTTCCCGTAACGCCGAACACTACACGCACCTTCGGCGTCTGCTCCGCCGTCAGCGCAACGGCGAGGCACGCGGCGCGTACATCCGCTGCGGGCTGTGACACCACTCCGCGTATGCCCACAGCTGGCGGAGCGGTGGTGCCACGGTTCAGCGCACAGCCACGCTGACCTCGCGAAGTGGCTGGCGTAGTGTAGCTATCGCTACAAAACCGCCTTTTTCATTTGAACTGTTGTTTATTGCAAGCCATATACAAGACAGTAGTGATGCAAAACTATCGCAAAATTGACTATCGATAATATATTATCGATAGTAATACTACCGATTCTACTATCCCTTTCGCTCACGTCTCAGTAACAGAAGAAAAAACTATTAATTTTTATACAATAGTTCCTTAGGGATCCCTGGTGCTATCGACATCGCTGTTCACAGACTTCAATTGAGCTGTTCGGCCCTGGCGTTGTCAATTGACACCACAATACAAATATTACGCTCACGTCTGTTCACAGACTTCTGTTCACAGACTTCAATTGAGCTGTGCGGTCTAAAGAAGTAGCAGCATGGGAGGCATGGAGTGAAGAAGCCGAGGCGTAGCAAATTTGTTCATTTTTATCTCACTAACCATTCGTTCTTCTGCGCTCAGATTTTTATATGTTGCGTGAAACGCCTATCCAAGCTCACATCCCCGTCGGAAATATTACTGAATGCGCAGACACTGCGTTCGAACACATTTTTGAGATGTGCGATTTTGATACCATCAGGGCTCAACGGTTGCCAGCGGTGGCCGTTGAGTGATGATGGGTCATCTTTGTAGAATAGAATCCGCTAGTATTTTAGCAGATGCACCTATACTAACGGCCTTTTTAGACTGCTGACATGAATGTTCATTACAGAAAATGGACAAAATCTTAAAATTTGCTTTTTGATGAATTGTAAAACGGAAATTTTCGCTATTATACATGATGAATATTCGGACTGAGCCTGGTGGTGGTGGTGGTGAAAAACTTTAATCAAAGAGAGCTTGAGGGTTAAAAAATAAATAAATAAATAACCCTGCTGCATGGTCGGTATCCTTAGTCCGGGACACCGCATGACGAGGCCCCGTCTCGCGCCCGTTTGACCAGAGCCCTTTGGGACTCCAGTGTGGAGCAGTTGAGGAGGGCAGTCTCCCATGCCTCTCGGGTGGGGGTGGGGGAGGGGGGAAGGTGAGGATTCTGAGTACATGCCCACACCATGTGAAAGATATCGCAGATCTCTCCACAGTGCGGGCAGCGCCCATCTGTGTTCGGATCGAAGTGTTTTGCTATTGCAGGACAGAGAAGGGTTCCTGTCTGCAGGCGCCGCAGAGTTCGCTCCTCCGCCTTACTCAGCCCCTTGACAGGTGCCGGGTAGAGACGGTGGCTGTCGCAATAATAAATTAGGATTTCGCGGAACCGCAGAAGCGGTTTATGAGCTTCTGAGCCATGAGAGCTAGGATGAGGAGCCCGGTGTGTGAGCGCTCGGGCGGCCGCATCAGCGGCCTCATTGCCTCGTAGACCCTGGTGGCCAGGAGCCCAGATCACTTTTGTGCGAGTTGGATGGGCGAGAGCGCGTCTTAGAATTTGCGAGGCCAGAGGTGATATTTCGCCTGCAAGATAATGTTCACAGGCCCGGCGAGAGTCTGTAATAACCGTTTTCGATTTTGGATCGGCGGCAGCGAGAGCTATTGCGACTTCCTCCGCTCGTGTTGAATTTGGGGCCCGAAAAGATAGCCCATCGACATTCATTCCCCGGTGGACTACGGCAGCCGTGAAGAATCCCGCGGGCGACAGCCCTGTGATGTCCACGTAATAGACGCCCTCTTTATACCCATATTGCCTCTAAAGCGTGCGAACCCGCGCTTGTCGTCTGCCTTCATGTGAAGCCATGTCCATGTTACGCGGGAGCGGAGCGACCAAGAGCATGTGGCGCCACAGCACCGGGATGTTCTCCGTCCCCTCTGGTATGCATGTGTGTTGGATGTGTAAGCGGTTTAGCAGGCGGCGCCCAGGCACCGTCTGCGATAGCCGCGTATATTGGTTCACGAGGTGGGCCTCCCGCAACTCCTGATAGGAGTTTACCACTCCCAACGCCTTCAGTTTGGCGTTGGAGGTAGCCACCGGAAGGTCCAGTGCTCGCTTTGTTGCCTTCCTGATGATGGCGTCAATGCGCTCGTCTTGTTGTTTGGTGGTGCGTAGGTACGGCACGGCGTAGAGGATCCGGCTGGTCACGAAGGCATAGGCGAGTCGTAGCGCGTCCCTGCCCCGCAGACCACCCCGCTTGTTGGAAACACGGCGGATCATGCGCCCTACCTGTTCACCTATGCTCTTGAGTTTCGCTATAGTAGAGTCCGGCCTAAGTTTGTTATTGATGAACAGACCCAGGATCCGGAGCTCCGCCACTTCTCTGATGGGACCGCCTGACAGAGATATGTGTAGAGACGTGTTGTCCTTGTGGTTTGTCCTGACGTGTAGAAGCTCTGATTTGGCGGGAGCACATTGGAGACCACAGTCGGCAGCATATGCTTCGACTATGGTGGCGGCCTGCTGAAGGCGGTCCTCTATCTCCCCAAGGCTCCCCTCGGTGGTCCAGATTGTAATGTCGTCTGCGTAGAGTGCGTGTTTTATGCCATCTACCTGAGCCAGTCGGCCGGGCAGGTGCATCATGGCGATGTTGAAAAGGAGCGGTGATAACACCGCCCCCTGTGGTGTACCTCGTGTACCCATAGAGTACGGGCCGTACTCCTCGTCCTCGATCCGGAGGAGTGCCTGACGCGCAGAGAGGAAGTCTCTGACATAGGCGAAGACCTTCGCCCCGCAGTTAGTGGTGTTCAAGTTAGAGAGTATGGTGGCATGTTTAACATTGTCAAACGCCCCCTTAAGATCGAGGGCGAGAATGGCCTTGTCGTTTTGTTGCATGGCTGTGGGTCGTATTATGTCCCTGTGTAGTTGGAGTAGGACATCCTGTGCAGACATGTGCGGGCGGAACCCGAACATAGTGTCTGCAAAGAGGCCCTTACCCTCCATGTATGGAGAGAGGCGATCCCTAACCATCGTCTCCATGAGCTTTCCCACACACGAGGTTAATGAGATGGGTCTCAAGTTGTCCGTAGTCACGGCTTTACCTGCTTTGGGGATGAACGTTACAAGGGATGTTTTCCATTCGAGTGGGAGCGGACACCCATCCCAGATCTGATTTATGTATTGTAGCAAATGGAGATATGCACAGTCGGAGAGGTTCGCCAACAGTTTCACTGTTATGCGATCCCGACCCGGTGCCCCACCTCGGCGCATTTTAGCCAGGGCCGCCTTAAGGTCATGCAACTCAAAAGGGGCGTCTAAATCCTGATTTGGCTTGCCGGAGTACGTGTACTCGGGCCCAACCGGGTCGTTTGTGCGGCAGAGATACCTGTCGCACAAAGTGTCCGCAAGTTGCGCCGTCGTACCTTGGTACCCGTGCAGAGCCCGCCGGAGCTGTTTTTGCGTCTCCCCTTTCGTTTGAGAAGGGGCGATGAGGCTGCGCAAGAGACGCCAAGTCCCCTTCGAGCTCATCTGACGCGCTGCCGAGTTGCAGCGTTCTATCCAACTGGCGTCTGTGAGCTGGGCGGCATATGCCGCAGCCTGCTCCGTAAGTTGTGCAATACGAGCTCTAAGCTTGCGATTCGTCTTGTGTTTCTTCCATCGTTTTGTTAAGCTCCGGCGCGCCTCCCACAGATGCAGGAGGTGATTGTCCACTGCGGGGATCTCGTCGGTGGTGTGAAGTGTTTGCGTGTGTTGTTTCTGTATGTTGGTGACCTGTGTTGCCCACTCCGTATAGCCGTCAGAGATTAGTACCGGAGGGACGTCCTGAATTCGAAATTGGTGCCAATTGGTTATTTTCGCCTGGCCCCATTTTTTACGGGCTGCCTTCGCCAAAAGCGTGATGCGGAGAAGGCAGTGGTCGCTGCCCAGGGTATCCCTTAGGTTCTCCCATGTGGCGTTTGTAGTGTTCCTAACCAGAGATAAGTCAGGACACGTGTCACGGGTGACCGAGTTGCCCACACGTGTGGGGCAAGACGGATCCGTGAGCAACGTAAGACGAAGGGTGGAGATGAGCTCCGCCAGCTTGCGTCCCCTGGATTTCTTGAAGTGATAGCCCCAATGTAGACTGGGTGCGTTGAAATCCCCAATGATTACCAGGGGTTCATTGTCAGCCGACTTGAGAGCACGATAGAAAATTTCGCTGAAAGTAACACGCGGCTTATGCGGGGGGCAATACACATTAAGCACATGTATTGACGGGTCGCGGCGCCTGAGAGGCAGAACCCTCACCATGGTGTATTCTTGCTCAGTCTCCAGATCAAGATCGACCTGAATCGCGGTGTATGCTTTATGCACCAGGATGCAGGTCGAGGGGCCCCCCTGAAACGAGCTATACCCAGAGAATTTAGCATCATTGCCGGGCTCTTGCAAAGCAAGAAGCGCCGGCATGTCACCAAGGGACTGCAGGTAGAGCTGGAGATGTGACCGTTTTTTGCAGGCTCTGAAACCCCTGCAGTTCCATTGAATGATTTCGAATTCGTCTAATTTTTTAGCTTTCTGAGAAGGTTTGCCAGCCATATTGATGTTTTTATTTTACAGTGCTGGGTAGCCACTCGGTTCGGAGGCCGGCGCAGCCCCAGGTAGGGGTTGCATCAACGCCGCGGCTATCGGCCCGGAACCGCTTTCTTCCGCTGCCTGTCGAGGAGCTATTTTACGTTTTAGCTGCGGGGAGTCGCAGGAGAGATAATTTTTTATTTGGGAGCTGACCCAGGGCTGCACCGCCTTAAGGACAGAGTCAGTCACCTGGGCCGCAATGTCGGGAAGCATTGTAGCAAATGCGGAACTGAACATGTCCTGAAAGGACTCGCGGACCGCAATCATAATTTGGTTCGGGAGCGCTGCTACCCGCTCCTCCAACTGCTCGGCTTTACGCTCCAGGGCCTCGAAGCGGCCGGCGTCCGTGGGGGCCGAATCGACCACCGTGTCCGCGGTTTGCCGCGAGACGCTAGTTAGGCAAGATGATACTGAGGATCCGTCATCACTATCCTCGGGCTCAGCGTTCTGCATGGGCTCGGACTGCCCGGCCTGCTTAGCTTCTAATTCTTGAATTTTACGGGCGAGAATTTGATTTTGGCGCCTGAGCTCCTCTACCTGCCGCTGTAGGGCGGATTCGGTGGGGGAGGGAGGGGGGGTGGGCCCAGAGACTAACCCACTCCAACTGCTCACCTGATTTTGGCGTGGTACCAGAGGTGGGAAATCCTCGGCTTTCAGGACCGGTGGCCTCGTCGGGTTCCCGGACTTCACAAATTTTGGCGGCCCGGACTGGGCCTTCTTGGGTTCGGGCCCCGGGGCCTGCTTGGGTCCGGCCGTGGGCGTCTGGGCCTTTTTGGGTCCCGGCGTCTGCTTCTGCTTTGGGGTGTGTGGGCGTCCCGGCTTGACGACCTTGCGGTACTTGACCGCGCAGCCAGGCGCTCCGGTGGGATGGCTGCCTCCGCAGATGAGGCAGCACGGGGAGCATTGATGTTCAGCTGGGCCACCGTCAGGAGCAGCAGCAACCTGAGCCCCGCAGCGTTCACAGCGTCCAGGCTGCGGCCGCGGGCAGGCGTCGGCCCGATGCCCCACCGTGCCACAGCGAGGGCAGGCAGGGATCGTTTTCTTATAGAAGCGGACGGGGAGACGCTCGCAACTATAAAGCACGGTCCGCGGCACCCTTGTCCCCACAAAGGTGACCACAGCAACCTGCGTTTTGCCCAGTTTGCGCACGGATAGTACGTTGGGGTCCTCACTGAGTTTTTTCTTGACAGTCTCAGATGTCTCGTCCGGGGAGACGGTGATGACGCCCTTGCAGAATTCGCCGGAGAGCTTAGGGTGGCCCCGGAATAGCAGCGTGCGGCCTCCGACCGGCAGCATGACGTCCCGGAGCAGCTTCTCCGCAGCTTCCACTGATTTCAGTGTGCACACGAGCACATTTTGCTCCCACACGGGCCACACTGCAAGCCCCACACTTGCGGCGTCCCCGAGGATGCTGCGAACGGCAGCGCCGGCGTGTCCGGGACCTAAGGTGGCCTTCAGGTCGATGGTTTCTCGTGGCTTAAGCACCACAATGATTTCGTCTTTCCCGATGCGGGGCGTGTGTTGCGGCCGCCACCGGGGCTGTTTTGCTTGTTGCACAGCTGCATGTTGAGCGTTCTCGCCCTGCACATGTGCAGAGCTTCCCGCCACCCGTTGCTGGCCGGCGTCCGTGTTGGCGTCCCAGGAGGCCTTAGTCTTCCTGCGTCCGCGCCATACGCGGACCATGTCTTGGAGGTATTCCTCCTCGCTGGGAAGAGGCTCTTCATGTTGAACGGTTTCCATGTTAACGATCCCTATGGAGGTGGGATCGTATCCGGTGACTTGGCCTTGGACCGCCATTGCCGAGGAATCCCAGAGGAAACCCCGAACGCTGCCGGCGCAGGCCTTGCCACCGTCAGGCTTAGCGCCGCAGAGATGGGGCGAGGTCTTCAAAGCACTGAAAATGGAACAAAATTCAGCGCACCTTGGCAAATGTGGTGTCCACGGATGCCGCTTAGGTTGCCGGAGACGATGGTGCCAAGCTTTCTACGGGAAAGAGTTGAGGACCGCAAATAACAGCGATCATTGGTAGAGCCGACGTGGCGTGCGACCGCTCGCGCTGCCTGCCACCGGCGTTTTCCAGCCTGGAAATGACCATGCGGATGTCGGCGAACAGCAACCGGACCAAAGGAATAGCGAGAACAAATGCACGCCTGACCTTGCGCTTTTATTCCCTTTTTTACCTCTATCCTCCTCCCGTGAGCTGTGAGCATCGACACTGAGCTGCAAGAAGCGACCGCGGTATTTACACTGAAACTCGCGCTCCGCCGCTCGTGCAGCACGTGTGGCGCGCCCTTGATGCTCGTATCAATGCAGCGTGTTTGGCTGTGTTTTCTTGAGAAAGAGTATTTGGTGTGCTGATAATCAGCTTCTGCTTTCTCCCCGGCCGAGAGATATCCCGAACTCATAAGCCTATGGATGAGATTGAATTTCCTGTCACCTGTAGGGAACAGCATTCGGTCAAGGCACAGACACGACGAGATTATGTTCCACTTTATGAATTATTCTATAGCAAACAGCTGGTTTGAAAACAAGCGCAAGCTTAGAGCTGTTTTATTACGGAAAATGTAATGACATTATAATTATTATAATATTATAGTAAAATAGATTTGCAATGCTGATATGAGTTGCGTGATAAAACCACCCGCCCTCGCTGTCGTTTCTAAGTCAAATATGCTCGCTATCGTCCTCGGCACGAATCGCTTGTGTGCCGCGCTGTAAAAATCACGAACTTTTGGAAGTTTTGCGAAAGAACCTGCTAAAAAGTAAAAGCAAGAAAACTGATAGCACTGAGGCGACCAACACACTGGAGCATGGCGATAGTAACACGTCCACATACCATATCGGTGGCTATTGTGACGTCCATGACATCAAAGTAATTTCCGCGCGTAAATAATTACAACTCGTGAAGGAAATTTTTCTCGCAGCAAGATCTCATGACGCACTTCCACAATCAAACTTCTGCACATTTATCTTTGCTGGATGACACAATCGTGCGGATAAGATTTGATGACGCGACATAGATATCTAATGCATTCGGATTAATAAAGCTAGCAATGCCTACAGTGCTGGTTCTCTGTTCCCGCTACATATCAATGCTTTCCTGGCCGATCCTATGCAGCAAAGCCTTTCGGCGACGTATGAATGGCCAAAAAACATTGTTGCTGACTTATACAAGGTGGCTGCCATATTATCATAAGGCGGCAACTCGTACAAAGCACTAAAGCGCAAACTGCTGGGCTAATTCGTTTTACATGGCAACCAAACAACGCAACCGTGCACATACATGGATATTAACAAACTAGGCAACACAGTGCTCAATAAAAAATGACGTTTATTTGGATTCTGTAACCAGAATTTTTCCGTGCAGACAACTGCATTAACCACACTGTTAATAGAGTCGATTCCCTAACCACAATGTGCGATACGACTACGATGAGCTATATGGACAAAAAATTACGACCGCAAGTGGCCGAATAACGAGCGCCCTCTTCAATTTTTTAACCAAAAACCGTCGTACGCAGAAGGCAATCTCGCATTCTTCACCGAAAAGGTTAGGAGAGACGACCGTTTATCTGTATGGGAGGGAACTTGTTGAAAGGACACAATAGAGCTGAGGCGCGAACGACAGGAACGGGTCGAGACAGGTACACGTCAAGGGAATGCATCATTGTAACCTTTGCACAACTTTCCTTTACACTCTACCTCGATAGCTGGCAATGTCTGGCGGGGCTTCAGGTTCACACAGATTTGGGGCAGCCCCGCACACCTTTTCGAAGAAGGACGCTGACTCATCTCCCCTCGCACTAAACCCTTCAGGCAGCATTGCAGCAAGCGAAAACGTGTCTGTAAACGAGGGCTTTTGGTTGGAAAACACCTTTCTGTAAGCCAGCTTTCCCGCAATATTGCAAGTTGTCCATTTTCAAAAAGCAAGCGCGGTCCTGCGTCCATCCTCCCTTCTGTGTTTGTCCATTGCATCCGCTATTACACTGCCTGAAAACGCATCCATCTAGCCCGTCTGCAAGTTGTTATAAAAGATATAGTAACGCTATTTTTTCCGGACTCGACTCAGCCATATGTGCACGGCTAACGCTAGTATAAACAGATCTCCATTATAGCCAGAAGAAACGAGCTGAACTTAATAACAACGTAAATAGCGGTAACTGTTTCTGACAAATGCCTGGTATTTTCCTCAAACGAATAATTACGCCAAGTCGCCAGAGTTAGCAGATCATTCTTGCAAAATCAGGGCCACTAAATCCTCTTTTTACGGCAAATGGACAGAAAATAAAGGAGGCCTGGTTGCCAAGACCACTCTCGACCACGGCATGGCAGGAGAGAAATAAAATACGCATGACCCTAGTCAGTGGTGAAGCAGTTTCCGAACATGGACGCTGAAACTCTTAACCCTCTTGGATGCAGACTCGCCTTTAGATATTAATAGCTAAAGAAAACCGGCAACAAAATGACAGCGATAAACTTCTGCAACCTAATTCAAATGCTATCTGCGTAGTTCATTCGCTGCTGGCATAGTTCCGAGAATCGCGGTGACGTCTTCAGGGAAACGAAGTCAGCATCAAACGGTTCCCAAGTAAAGATACACACACTACTGAACTAACATTGGTTGGATTCCTGCTAAAATAGAATCGTATGAAACTGCCGTTTACGATATAAAAACAAAAAACAAAGCAGGTTTGCTAGTTTGAGCTCTCGATTCTAGGAGAGTCGACAAAACAAATTTGAACCATGGTCCAACGAACACAGTGCGCATACTAAAATCTGTGCTCAGCGCGGTCTCCCTGCAATGGCATACGGCACTAACATACAGACTGCGCACGTTTTGGCTTTACGTGCGATTCGGCTTCATTAGTTGTAGCGCCGCGTAAAGCTCGTCCTCGGGATATCCAGGTCGCGTCTTCTGCGGGCTGCTCGCACGGGCCTTCTAGAGGGAACTCATCCAAACACAGGGCTCGGCTGTGTATAAATCCTCATAGAAGCAGCGCGCGGCATTTAGCACCCCATCCGCGCTGGCTGTTAAGCGTGGCCCGCATGGAGCGTTTTTTACCCGCGAAATCGCGCCGCGCGCTCGACGCCGACGAATTCACTCCCGCATGGTGAGCAGCCGAGCGGCGCGCGCTACGGGCGCGTTACGGGATGCGTTGACAAGATGGCGGCGCCCTGCTCGCCCACTTCGAAATAAATACATGTCACCGCTGTATTCTTCGACGTGATAGCTCGTTCAAATGGTAGCGGTTCACTTTTATTCCGCCTACTCTTGCCCACGCGTAGAGGTATAAGCGATAACTAGACCTTGTTTTTCAGATAATTTGGCGATTTTCAAGCTCTTAGGCCTAACTAAATAGTGTGTGTTTACCTCGCAAGAACGACACCTGGTGAAGCAGTTCTCTAGCTTTTAGTCACTTGCTACATTTTCATCTATTTGCAGTTTTTCTTCTTGGAACGAAAAAAGGCTCGCAACGCACCCATCGTAGTTATCAGTAGTTACGGATAAAAAATTCCTTCAACACAGCGTTGATGTGCTTTGGCGTCTTGTCACTAGATGGCGCTACCTGAGGGACGGCGCGGCCAGCTGAAAGCGACTCCCCCGAAAGACAACACGCTGCTCGGCCGTTTCGGCCGAGAAACACGAAGCCCAATCCCCGGTACTATAGTGAACTAGAACTCGGTACCCTCGGAGCGCCAAACGCCCGTCTTTCCGGGAAGCACGACGCAGTTACACGACGCAGATACCCGACGCAGATACCCGAGAAGCGGCGCAGCTACAGTGCCAGAGAGAGCTCGCGAGCGCGTCTCTCGGCCGGCGTGGCTCCGTACAGAGTCACGTGACGCCCGCTCCGGCTCTGATTGGCCCTCTGTCGCTGCCCTCTCCCAGCGTCGGCGCGGCGTCGACGTTTTTTTTTCTGTTTCGACAGAACCCGACGATTTGGCAAAAACGTCCTCTCCGGCGGCAAAAAAAACGCTCCGGTGCCGTCGACGCCGACGAATCGCCCAGAAAAACGCTCCATGCGGGCCACGAGCGTCTGTGGCGGGGTCAGCTGCCGCGGTGAGCGTGTCGCTCTTTGTCGCGAGCCGGCGGCGCAACAGGTGTCGAGCACACCATACTTCTCGCTCCCACCGCTCGGCCCGCGCAGTTGCGCGCAGCCTGTCCCAACGGCTCCTTGCATAGCGCCGTCAGGGTTGGAGCAATGCTCGGTCCCTGCGAGAGGGGGGCGGATAGCGCGATGATACTATCAGACACTATTCGGATTTCCTCCCGTTCCTCTCGCGCTAACTTAATGCCCCACTCTTGAAAAGTCTCCTTAACGCGTTGCTTCATCTCGTCCCAAGACTGCGCTGACATTGATGGGGTGACGTGCTGTTGTATCGTACGTGCGACATCTCGGGCTACGCGGGCGTCGTCTAAGAGTCTGACATTCAGCCTCCAGCACCCCTTGGCTCGCGGTGCAATGTCTGGGGCACACAGACGGGTGACAAGCAACCTGTGGTCGCTTAGGGCGGTTGGAAAAACCCATGCGGATTGCAGGCTGCTCGAGCGGCTCGGCGAGACGTATGCCCTGTTGATACGGCTCTCGCTGCCGCGGCCCGTCCAGGTCATGCCTGCACGACCTGGCTGCAGCGCGCGCCAGCAGTCTATAAAGTCGAACTCGCCCACAAGGTCACGCATTGCCCGTGCGCTAGGGGCTCGCGCACCTTGCGCAGAGACCTGCCGCGTTGTGAGCGGCGATCGGTAGGAAACAAAACACAATTGAAATCGCCAAGGAGTATGACTCGCGCAGGGCCCACCAGCTTAACATCTAACCCCTCAAAGAACTGAAGTTGGCCGCGGCGGCAAGGTGCGTAGATGTTACACACGCGCATGCCGTTGTTCAAATCAGTTGAAATCAAGCGGCCTTCAGTGTCTCGGTCATGGCGCAGCACCTTGAGTCCGATGTCTCGAAGGAAAACAAGAGCGACCCCCCCCCCCCCCCCCCCCCCCCGATTCCGTTGTCCCAAAGCTCCAGTATGATTTCGTGCCGAACGACGTATCGAAGTTAGCAATTTGCGCCTGCCTGTGGACATACGTCTCTTGCAAGGCTAACACGTCGACGCGCTTGCTTCGCGCGACGTGCACGACTTCCGCTCGTTTAGCTGCCCTCGTGAGGCCGCGACAATTCAGCTGGCCTAGTACAAGGGAGAAAGCCGTGGTGGTGGGGGGCGAGCGGGAGGGATGCGGGGGGGACGGGCAGTCGGTTAGTCAGACGTTGAAAGGGGTTCCCCCTCCGCGTCCGGCGAGAGGGGAGTCTGGCGTTGATTCATATCTTGTCAATGCAGAGCACGTGCGAGCTCTACGTCGTGGTGCTCCGCGGAATAACCGAAGACGCGCACCATCTTCGCCCTCGCGCCTCTGTACTCAAAAGTCACTGCTGTGCCCTGAACCTCAACTACGGGATCCTGTAATAACTTTTCCACAGCAGCACGCGTCTTAAGAAAGACCTCAGACTTTCCTCCCGTGAAATCCTGAACGCCTCCAAGCTCATTCTTATTGAAGCGTTTGACGAAAATCTTAGTGAACTCTACCGTGGTTGTGCCATGCGGGACACGACCGAAAAACGTAAAAGGCTTGAGCCTTTTCGCTGCCGCCATGGCGGCGACGCCGGGCGCGCGCGCGCCCTGCACGTGGTCGTCTTCTCTTTATGCTCGAACCATAACTCAACGCTGCACACAAAATGCAACATGCGGGACAGGAAAAACGGCCAGCTGGTCTACTTACCACTCCGCAGCGAGGTATCTCAAACCGCCAGGGTTCAGCAGGCCCCGCGTCGCGGTCGGACTAGGTAGTCCTAGCCGCAGGGAACACAAACACACGGAAATCCAGTGCCGCGTCCAGACAACACGATGAAGAAAGCGCGACGAGTCCTTCCCGAGACTACACAAGACTAGCACTGATCCAGGAGTGCGGTCCAGTGGTTTTGCATGCCTTTTTATATGCTTTGCAAATACAGAAGTTAGGGCGGTTATGTTTGAAGGCCCGCCCCAGACTTCGCTAACCAATGAAATTTCAATATACAATAGCCCCAGCCCCTGTAGGTTGAGCACAACCTTGAACCCAGGGCTTGGGAAAGCGAAAAAAGAAACACAAAGAGAACACTTCAGGACTCACTCTCCACGCGGGACTCCTCGCCCTCTACGCGTGATTCTCTCCCTTCTCCACTCTGGTCTCCTCACCCGCGTGTAGCTTCTCCAAGAAAGACGACAACAGGGCGAGTCACGTGCTGAATCATCTTATGAGTGTGCAGTAGCAGAAGCAGGAAACGAGCCCCACTGTGCTTCGGTGCTGTCAATCATGCCACCAAACAAAAGGGCCCTTCGCGGAACGCCCAGTTCCCATGTTCCCAGTTTCCGGAAAGTGGTACAGGAATCCGCTGGCACGTTTTCTTAGAGCCCCGGTAGCCGGCAGACGTGGAGACCCTGCTAAGTGGGCAGCCACTTCCGGGCTTTTGTATATATTTGTGGTGGACGCGGGTGCGTAGCAGGTGCGGAGCAGGCAGGTGCGGAGCCTCAGCGCAGACTGGAGGCGCGCAGTGGCCTCAAGCTAAAGTTAAGAAAGAGGGTGGGGGCCTCACATCTCGTTTTCACATTGGTAGATTACGGCGGGTATCCTTTTTCTCTCGTTTCTACGTGGCATTCGTAAACAGCAATAATAACATCGTAACTATCCAACGTCGACACCTAGACAGGAAAAATTGGACAACTTGCAAAATTGCGGGAAAGCTGACTTAGAGGAAGATGTTTTCCAACGAAAAACCCTCGTTCACAGACACGTTTTCGCTTCCTGCAATGCTGCATGAAGGGTTTAGCGCAAGGGGAGATGAGTGAGCAGCCCTGCACTGTGTCCTTCTTCGAAAAATGTGCGGGGCTGCCCCCAAATCTGCGTGAACCTGAAGCCCCACCGGGCATTGCCAACTTTCGAGGTAGAGTGTAAAGAAAAATTGTGCAAAGATTACAATGATGCATTCCCTAGACGAGAACCTGTCTTGACCCGTTCCTCTGGTTCGCGCCTCGGCTCTACTGTGTCCTTTCAACAATTTCCCTCCCATACAGATAAAGGGTCGTCTCTCCTCTCCCTTTTCGAAGAAGAATGCGAGATCGCCGTCTGCGTACGAGGGTTTTTGGTTGGAAAATTGCAGAGGGCGCTCGTTATTCTGCAGTTGACCATTAGCACTGGTAATGCGCAAGGATCGGTTATGGGAGTGCGCCGTTTTGTGAGAAAACAATCACATACCGAAAAGCGGACGATGTCGTCCCACCGTCGCAGACCACAGACAGCTCTCAATGAGTGGAAACGCGGCTATGGTGGGCTGCCTGCTTGCGATTCAAGGCTCCGTGCGCTGGTATGGTGGAGCCAGCAGCGACCGCATCGCCAGCGCCCCCGTACGGCACTCCCCGCGTTAACTGGATGCCCAGTGTGTATCCGTCAACCTGTCCGCATAGCAGACGCGCGGTGACATCGTTGCGAGAATGGCATTTCGGCTGGACCCCTGCTTTTATGCGGATTTGTGCAATGTTCGAAATTACACATCTTTCCCCGCTGAAAATGAGAAGGCGGGAAATGGAGCATACATTGGATAAAAGAGAGATGTTATTCTACAAAAAGGTCGTCCAAAATGATCTTTTCTTTTTTTTAAAGAAATAAAGTATTTATTTAGCATAAAACTTGAAATACAAACACACAACTTCAGGGACCCAACAAAATTTGTTTAAGGGTCCCGACCATTATAAGCTATTACATATGACGTAGACGGCAGCAACAAATAAGGCAAATATATGGCAATAAGCATGTTACAGCAGTAGGCACTGGATACTAGTGAAAATATCAAATAAACATGTTATAGTTAGAAAAAAAAAACACAAACCACCGCACTAAAGAATGTAGACTAGGTTGAATTTAGTAGAAAATGTTTTAATTGTTTCTGAAAGCCATGAAGTGTAGGTGAAATTTGAACATTATAATCAAGACTATTCCACAGATAAGGACCCGTAAATTGCAACGTTTGTCGACCATAATTTGTGTGTATTGAAGGAAGCAAGAGCCGATGTCTTGTAGTAGACGTGTTGGTGCGTAGTGAGTGACGATTAGATAATCGCAATTTCCCTCATTACAAAAGGCCTGGCAGCAGTTCAACGGTTTGTTTTTGTTTGGATTGCTTTTATTTATGTTCCTGAGCAGAAGTTATGAATCGTTGATGAAGGTGGCATTAAGAACGAAAAGTGCGCGTTAGCCTTTCGACAGCACACCTCATAAAAACAAGAACTGCCGACTTCCAGCACTCAGCCATGTCCTTACGTCACCAAGGATATTCCGTAGTGCTGCAACTTCTTACGGTAAGCTTCGCGGCCTGCTTAATGTATTTGGTCACTGAAAATGTGCTGTACAGCGGTTTAAACTGACCACTTGTTGTAATTCCTGTCATCTTCTTTACAAGTCTTTTTTTCTAAATCAAAAGGTCTCGTTCCCCGAAGACGCCCTCGTATTATTCGAAGAAAAGAAAAAAGGCAAGTTCCTCCCTCCATGTTAACTCAGGAATGTTTCCAGTAGACTGTAAGATGACTCAGGGAGGGGTGTCCAAAGCGTACATGGGTTGACTACCCCCTATCTACCAGTATAATAGAGGGCGAAGGGGGTAGTCCATCGTCTTGCTTTTCCAGTACGACTGGTTTCGGGCCATTCTTCAGGATTCAGCCTTGAAGAGCGACTCGCAAATGTGAATGCGCCGTAAAGAGACGCCTGCCGCTTTTCGTGTCCGCCAAGACTGCTAGAGTGTCATCCGGGAAGGAGACCTTTCACGGGAAAACAAACCTTGCAAAGAAGGTGGCTTAAAAATTTCCCCAAGTGGTTCCTAACATATGTAGTAGCAGTGTCTTTGCAAGATGCGATGCAGTTCTGTTCCAACTTCCACAT
The DNA here is from genome assembly GCF_055824585.1 of Amblyomma mixtum. Taxonomy (NCBI): domain Eukaryota; kingdom Metazoa; phylum Arthropoda; class Arachnida; order Ixodida; family Ixodidae; genus Amblyomma; species Amblyomma mixtum. Next base: position 24,677,207 of record NC_143019.1, read on the forward strand.
GACGATGCAGGAAAGAAGATGGAAAAAATAGCCAGACAGGAGTTGGCACATGGGACGACAATTCACGAAGTAACTTCAGCACAAACCTAATGATGACGTGCTACATCTAGTTTCTGTTGCTTTCAGGTTGGGCTGATCATCGATTCTGAGCAGTCATGACTGTGTTGCAGTCCCGACGGCAGTGTGATATCGGGCGGCACATTTCAACTTATTGAAATTAAGTGCCCTTAAGTCTAAGGAACAAGTATCTGATTGACCCAGACAAAGAAATCAGCTATGTGCCATTCATTATGTGAATGGACACTTTCAGTTGCGTAAAAGGTACATTCGTAGTACACGCAGATAATGATAATGCTGTATGTCCTGAGAATTGACACTGCTTTACTTTATGTGTATTGTCCTCAGAGAAGCATAGCTCTAACAATCAAAAAGGACGAAGCATTTCTTGCCGGCTATGTACCAAAGTTAGAGGACTTTTATTTCAGCTATTTCCTGAAAGCACCGATTAAATGAATGCCCAACGGCATTTTGACTATCGCTGTCTGCAAACTGAACGAGAGTTGCATCCACATTTGACCCCACCTTTCGCCCCCTCTGTTAACCAGGTGGCGCCACGCGGATGGATAGGAGCGCCCCCTTTGAAACGGGGTGGTGTTAATTGCCACCATGCTTAGCATTTCTTTCTCTATTTTTGTTCAACTGTGCTGTTAATTCTCATTAAGATTCGCCATCTTCTTTCACTACGGTTTTCTACACTTCTAACCTTATGTCACATCTCTGCTTTTCAGCCACCAATCGCTTTCTGCTAACTTCCACTGCTGATTTAATTACATGATCATTGTTATCTTTAAACCCTAGGGCCTCAGGAAGAGTGACTGTGGCTGCATCGACATCCGGATGGATACCATCACATTTCAGTATGAGGTGTTAAATTGTTTCCACAGATCTACCACACACTGCACATGTGTCAGGAGGCTTGCGACGAAGCCGTGGAAGAAGACGTCGGTTGACTCCTGGACGATATGTCCAGCGGCAGCTCCTGGTAGGCTTGCGGCCCATTGGCAGAGCTTTTACTGCATGAATCCAACTCTGCAAGAATCCAACTCGAACGGGGCAGCTGGGGAGTTCCATTTTGGCGGCCAAGGTACCAAGAGTCCAATGTCTTCTGCACGGGGAAAGAAAAAACACAAAATAAAGCTTTAAACGGACTGAGCACTGACCGAAACGTGCCATAAGTTTATGGCGGAAATAAAAATGTCGCGCTTCTAATTGTGAGAATAGAGCACTGCAATATCAAGGAAACGAGAATTTATTATCGTAATTTGCCATTGAAAATCGTAAAAAAGCCATCTAGCGGTGAAACTCGAATTTATCACTGTAGCCTACCATGTTACCACATCTCGGTAAAATATCGGTTGCTTTAAGTTCGCAGTTTTTTTTTCTTTCTGGAGTGTTGATGCTTTTTTTTTTATATTTAACGCTCTCTCCAGTGCGCCCTTCGACGAAAAGCAACGCTTCCTTCGCGTCATCGGTTGTGCGCTTTTGGCTTTTGTGACTAGATGACGCCAGAATGTTTTGAATTTCTCGTGTAGATCACAGAGCGGCAACCACAGCCTACTAAAACGTTCGTCGACCAGGGGTGAATCAACTTTTGGAGTGGAAACTGCAATGGACGCTACTCCCCAATGGGCACTGAAAGTTCATTAGACGTCCGCAGGACGTCTAATGAACCGAAGTGTCCGCAGGACGTCTAATGAACCAGCGTCGGGAGGCATATACAGAGAATTTAGTTTTTATCTGGCGGATTTCAAACATACCTGTGAGCAAACTACTGGCCTAATCGAGTGCAAACTTCACTCACGGGGCAGAATATTATGGTCTACGTTCTTTGAGACGTAATTAAACGTCGGTACTTGCTTGCATTTCGTGAAATTAAGAAAAAACTGCTGTCAACTGCGAGTAAAGCTGGAGCCGAGCAGCTGGTTTGACAGGGCGCGCCATCTACCGGAAGGCGAGATTCGATGAGCAGACGAGCCGCATCTTCGATGCTAGCGCGCTACTCCCCTCCCACCCACTGAGCCGGGACGTCGTTTGCCTCGCCTTCCGGCAGATGGCGCGCCCTGTCAAACCAGCTGCTCAGCTCGCGTATAGCTCGCGTCTGCGACAGCTTTACTCGCAGTTCACAGCAGTTGTTTTCTTAATTTCAGGAAATGCAGGCAAGTGCCGAGGTTTAATTAAGTCTCAAAGAACGTAGACCATAATATGCTACCCCGTGAGCGAAGTTTGGTCTCTATTAGGCCAGTAGTTTGCTCACAGGAATTTTTTAAAATCCCCCAGATAAAAATGGAATTCTTTGTATAAAACGAGTGTACGCATAGTTAAAAAACAGAGGGTAAATACCTTGTACACCGTTTCCAACAAAACCGCTGCGGAATACAGCACCTTAGACAGCAAGCTTTCCGTTGTGCTGAAAGAAATTGGGTTGTTAAGGTTCAGTGTGCCGTCCCTTTAAAAATTACAGCCGATCTAGCTTACTTGCCCAATTGTGAAGTATGAGTGCTTGCACGCCGCGTTTGACTTCGCTCTCAGGTCGAGGTTGGGGTTTAGAGGTCAGGCTGCATGTAAAGATCGACGAAATCGGTGACTGAGCACCTCATTGGTAGCGCACTACAAAATTCTGGGACTTCTTAAAGGTACGGACACACTGTCGTAAAACCGCGCGCGGCACGCCGGCGGCGGCAAGGCGCTTGCTGCGAAACCTGCCGCGGCGGCGGGTTGTTCTGCCGCGCAGCGGATGGGTCGAGGAGCCATTTTCGGCGTCTTGCCGCGTGCCGCGGAGCGGGGAGACCAATGAGGGGCGACCGGCTTTGTCAAGTGGGGAGCGTCTGTGTCGCCACCTCTTGTCGTCTACTTAAGTTTATATTCTAGTTCACTGTACTTAAGTTACATGCCGGCGGTGTCGCGCGCGCGGACCTCGACATCGTCATCGAGGTCACTTTGCCGCAGCCGTCGGCCCCCGTCCAGGCTGTCGCCGCACCGCTTAGAGGTGCACTGAAGAGGAATCTGAAGTCGTCTTTTTGCCGCGGGAACTCAATCTACACGTTCCGAGCATTCTGAGAAATTTCGATTCATTGCCCTGTGTGGCCGATTTCCCTGATTAAATGGAATAAACGTGCGGCTCGCTTTTTTTTTCATTCTCCCAGTACGGTGGGCGGTGTCGACCAACGCGTGGAGTGCCTTTCACCCAGTCCCGTGGCGGCTTGCCACTCTGCCATCTGCGGAGTAATACGTAGTAGTCGGTAGTAGCAAATAGTCCGCGCGTATTTTTACTGCTGCGGGCTTATTTAGCGGCTATATTATCTGCAAATGAAACGATTTATTCACGGAAACATAAAAAACAAAATAAAGCGAAAGCAAAGCCTCCACGGAGCTGGCTGAAAGGCACTCCACGCGTTGGTCGACTCCGCACACCGTACTGGAGAATTAAAAAAATAAAGGCGTGAGCCGGACGTTAATTCGATTTAATTAGGAAAATCGGCCACACAGGGCATAAATCGCAGTTTCTAAGAATGCTCGGAACGTGTAGATCAAGTTCTCGCGGCAAAAAGACGAGTTCAGATTGGCGCCGTATCGACGGTATCAATAGACAGCTCAGCCCCATTCAACGACGCCTGGATCAGCACTCGCCGACGCACCACCCGCAAAGCCGTCGCCACTTCACTCTGTCCCGAAGAAGACCGAAGGCTGGCGGCCCTGTGGGGAGTACTGCGCCCTCAACGCCGGCACCATTCCCGCCGGGTACACCGTTCACCACATACAGGACTTCGCCCATCGCATTTATGGCTGCCACGTTTTCTCCCTGCTAGACTTGGTGAAGGCAGGCCTACACGCAGACACCCACCAACCCGGACGGCGTCCCGAAAACTGCAGTCTTTACCCCTTTCGGCTTGTTCGAGTTTCCCTTCACGAGCTTTGGCCTGAGGAACGCGGGAGAAACCTTTCAACGCTTAATCGACGAAGACGTCCATGGCCTCGACTTCTGCTTCGTCTATCTTGACGACATATTGGTCTTTTCCCGTAACGCCGAACACCACACGCACCTTCGTCTACTTTTCCAACGCCTCGATGACCACGGCTTACTCGTCAATGTCCCATAGAGGGCGCTCGGCGCTTAAGTCGTCAATTTCCTCGGCCATGAAGTTTCATCAGAGGGAACTCGACCTTTGCCTCAACGCATCTCAGACCTGCAAAATTACCCCCAACCCACCACCGCTAAAGACCTTCGCCGTTTCCTCGGCATGCTGAACGTTTACAGGCGTTTCTTGACACATAGCGAAAAATCCTCTAAAAATCCCCAGAGAAGCAACCTAGGAGGCAGGTGGGCCCCCTAGGCCAAGTAAATCTTGTGGCATCATCACAACTTGCCCGCCGGATTGTGAGTAAACTGTTCACTGTGGCCGTTAATGATTCGTCGATAGAGGTCGCTCGAGGACAGCGACCGGGGTCCCACGAGCCCCACCGATGGCAGCGCCTGCCATCGCTGGGCAGTGGTGCAACGCTTAACATCTGGACCACTGCACCAGGAGTAGTGTGAGGATTTCCAGGGATGTATGAATGTCAATTAGAGAATGACCAATTGTGCACATATGGGCATTAACCAATTCAAGCTATCTCACCACACCCTTAAAGGGAGACTGAAGCACTTTTTCTGAAAATCGGGCTGGCAGCGGCATCCTATAGTTTTTCATGCTGTATACTGGAATATCGCATCCAAATAAGGCAAAAACAAGCGCGAATTCCTTTTTTAGCCGAAATATGCGGTCTGTGCCGCGGGGCACGCCGCGCGGCGCGCCGCCGCCCGTGATTGGTCAAGAGAGGTCGTGACGTCACTTTGAGGACTGGAGAAGCTGCCGATGCGGATCCGGCGCTGCGTTGAAGGCAGATCGCAGCTTTCGGTGTCGTTGTAAAAGCGAATACGGCGACTATTTTTTTTTACTGACCACCGAAGAAAAGGATACTACAGTTTGATCATTCCACGTATCGCCTGAAACCAAAAAAGACACAAGCAAAAAATTCTATGCCTAGCACAAGCATACGCCAGCGTCAAAGACGCGATACAGACCATGCGTAAAAGGTGCCAGCACAACATCGGCTCGTATTCTCGGAAAGGAAGGGGTGCGAACAATACTCAAGTCAATTACCACCACCGGACGCCTCCTGGCTCGCCCGGAAGAGCGTCATCCTAAAGAAAAGGCCCAAAGCACTGTGTAAATCTTGTTCTCAGTACCCGGCGTTGCAGGTTGGGGCAAGAAAGTATTTCAAGTGAACGATGAAGGAGCACAAAGTTGGTGTCAAAATTAGCGAAGCGCAGTGGCCAAGCACTGCGAGGCATGTGACCACAAGATAGTGACGCAATCATGGTGCGCTAGAAACCAAGCCAAATACGCGCACAAATACGCTTCACTCCTGGCGCGTTCAGCAGATGCCAGAAAATATTAATCGCTGGTGCCTCGGAAACGTTCGCCCTTCCTAGATTTGCAGTTTAGGTTCAGTGAAGTAGTTGCTAACTATATGTGTGTTTAAAAGCCAAGCTAGCTGCAACTCGCCCGCTGCCACAACTTGATGAAGAAACCGAGTAAGGTTGCGGTGTTTTTTTTTTTGCAAAAACTCGGTTGGCATTCATTTCTCTCATAAATTTGCATCCGAAATCAACGTCGAACGCTTTCATTTTAATTGCTTAGCTAGGATTAAACGAGATGCCGCATATGAAGAGCTTCGATGCTTGCTTGCTTTGCTTTATTGTGCTTTGCTCTGCTTGCTTGCTTGCTTGGACACGTCGAACCGAGTATAAAATCACTAACCGAGCCTTGCTGAGCACGTCTCAGGTGGTCTGGCCGCACCTAAGCTGAGGAGAGCGACACATGCTTAAGCCTCTATAAGGTTTCTTCAGGGGCTAAGTGAGCATGTTTCTACTTTTAAAAGAGGCGCTTCTTCGGAATGGTGACACGCCTCTTTGCGCGAGGAAATCGATGGAACTGTGTCATGGTTCAGCCGCGCCTTTTTGACAGAAATCTCCAGAGATCACAATAGGACAAGCTCTGCCTGTATCCGCTTTTACGAAAGTGTTTCGAGCAGAGTACGCTTGCTTTAGTCGGCTTGAATTCTTCGTTACAGAAGCGAGCGGTTGCGCTGCGAGCTTGTGGTCTTGCGGAAAACAGCGGAAGACGACACTGTCGCGGCCGTAGTTGTTCGTGGACACGAACGCAGTGTAGTACCTGTTGAATCTGATTCTCAAGGTCGGCTGACACGCTTTGTACGTCGCAACGCACGCAGTGCGAGGAACAACGCATGCAGCACGAGAAACAACGCGCGCTGAAAGCGCGCTCGGGTGCGCCGAAGCATCCCCGGCTCCTCAACATGACGTCACGCAGGCCGACATGGACGAGGTTTCCCTCTCCGCTGTTCCCTCTCCTGCGCTCGCGCGGGGCGCGGGAAATTTAAACATCGTGTTTTTAATTGGTGTTTTAGCCAAAATCGGAAAAATAATTTCACAGACGTGATCAGCAGTGACACTACTTCAAAACCCTAGAAGGTTAGCTGATTCGAAAACCGCCTCAGTATCCCTTTAAGGCGGAGCATAAGTCTGCCTTCCGTTTTTTTATCTCCGTGTTCTTACGGTTGAAACAGACGACCAGTGGACCTGGCCTCAATGTTCAGCTCAGGTTACGTGAGGCGGTAACGTCACAGCTACCGGTTGGGGTTGGAAGCCGAGACAACGTGAGAAAAGAAATTCAGTTATGAATTATTCCCTAGGCGTCGACAAATTATGGGCGGTGATCATGTACAGGCGCGGCCATAAGTAAAAGGAGCACGCTATTGCGTTTGAAGTGCAATCACGCTTTCTCTATTGGTAATGAAGAAGTGTTGTTTGTCTACAAGAAAGCCCAGGAACCTCATCTACCAGCATGCGCGTACCACTGCTGGAAATTTCAATTAGGTGACGCGTGAAAAATATTCGAAGACAGTTGCGTGCTCCGTTTACTTTTGTCCGCGCCTGTACAGTAAACTTTTAGCCTTCAAAGTCAAATCTGAAACAAAATTTTGATGTTAATACTCTGTTGACCCGGGTTCGAACCCGACCGCGGCGGCCGCGATTCGATGGAGGTGAAACGCAGGAGGCGCCCGCGTGCTGTGCGATGTCATTGCACGTTAAAGATACCCAGGTGGTCGAAATTACTCCGGAGACCTCTGCTACAACACCTGTTTCTCTCTTTCTTCTTTCACTCCTACCTTCCTTCCTTCACTTACGGCGCGGTTCAGGTGTCCGCCGAGATATGCGAAACAGATACTGCGCCATTTCCTTTCCTCAAAAACCAATTTACCGATACTCTATTGATTTGGACTACCTAATTTCTCTACGGGCACAATATAGAATGGAAAAAGTAGGCGCCTGAGACGTCAATAAATGACAGAAGAAAAAATTGGCTATGGTTTAGCTCCGCCTAAACCTGGAGTGACGCGATAGCTACAGCTGGCCGAGTGGAACTCGCTCAGTCGAATTGCAAGGTCAGTCTTTCGCCGCTCCGTTTCACTCGGCGTGCCTTCTTGATCTTCGTCCCTTGACGTGGAATCACTCTCTCCCCCTCTCCATTCCTCCCCCATTCGGTTTCGCCGGCGCGCCGCTCCGCCGGCAGCTGCTCCGCACCACGTGACCGACCACGTGAACTGCCACGGCGCCGCCGCGCTGTTGTTGTTGTTGAAAACTTTTATTGTCCAACAGAGAAGGACCACTCCGCCTGGGCCGCTCTGGTCGCAGTCGATGCTGGCCGGGTTGGTTTCGCCGGCAGCCTCTTCTGCCAGTTGGACGGCGGTGAGATGGAGCTCAGGGTCCGAGCTCCGCAACAAGGTTTCCCAGGCTTCCCTACTGCTAATGTTTTGCGCCCTGCCTGGGGAGTAAGGACACTCCCAAATTATATGGCCGAGGGTTCCTCTCGCCCCACACTTTTTACATTTATCGTCCTCGAAGTCCGATCGGATATGTTTATTTAGTACTGGGTTTGGGTATACTCCAGTCAGCAGGCGTCTCCACGCCGCCGCCTGATTCCTATTTAACGCCGTGTTTGGTGGGGGGAAACACCTCCGGCATTGCCTGTAGTGTTCTGTAATCTCTTGATACGAGATTAATCGCCCTTCGCTATCATGTTCGGCCTGAACCAGCCCTTCCTGTACAGCTCGGAGGTAGAGATCTCGAGCTGCACTGTGGGCCACCTCGTTACCGCTGACAGATTCGTGCGCCAGGGTCCAGATGATGTTGATCGTCCTATCAATCGCTCCTTGTGTTAAAATTTTGGTGGTGAGGGGGTTTACCCTCCCTCTACTGAAATTTTGGATTGCAGTTTTACTGTCGCTAACAATGTATCTAGCTTTGGTGCCAGCGCAAGCGATCGCTATCGCGGCTTTCTCCGCTATCTCGATTTATTTCCCTAGTATGGTGGCCGCCGTGATGAGAGTGCCCCCCCCCCCCCCCCCCCCCCACCCCATCTACCACCGCTACGGTCATATATCGACTGTGTCTGTCCCCTGCCGCATCAACGTAGGCGACTTCATTTCGGGGTTTGCCCCGATATATTTTTTCTATCGCTTCCGTCCTTTTCTGTCGTCTTTCCTTATTAATCTCAGGGTGCATGTTTTTGGGTAGGGGAGGGATTCGTAGGTGCTCCCTGATTTCCCTGTCAATGTCGACCCTATCCTTTTGCCCCTCTCTGTGGCCGTTCCAAGATTACTGAGCGTAGCTCTTTCCACTCGCGTCGTGCTGAGTCTTTCAAGTTGCGAGGTTTTAACCGCTTCCGTGATTTCTACAATCGTATTGTGCAGGTCTAGGGCCAGTAGCTTCTCCGTCGACGTACATGTTGGGAGCCCTAGAGCCTTTTTTACGCATTTCCTGAGGAGCGCGTCTATCTTGCTCCTCTCATCTACCTTTAGGTTCAAATATGGCGTGGCGTAGCTCACTCTACTAATGATGAAGGCCTGTACCAATCTCAGGATATTTTTTTCCTTGAGACCGCCTCCCTTACGTGAGACCCTTCGGATGAGGTTTAATGTCTGGGTCGCGTGGTTTTCTAACATGAATTGTGATCGTGTTTCTCCCATGTGTTTGTAAGTGGAGGCCCAATATTCGTATTGTGTCTACTTTTGGTATCTCCCTTCCATCCACGTACACCTGTGAGTCAGAGGGAGGTTTGTTCCTGAGTGCCTTGCCATTATACACGAAGATTTCTGATTTTTCAGGCGAACATTTAAGTCTTCTGTCCTCCGCGTACTTAGAGATGATGTCTGCTGCCGCGCTGAAGGCTCGAAATGTTAGCGTAATGTAGGCAAGCGGCGCACACACCAGCTGCGTGGTCTGACGTTACTCGCGCATGCGTACAACTGACGAGGCGGGCGGAGTATGCTCCGCCGTCGGCGCAACGGCGAGGCACGCGGCGCGTACACCCGCTGCGGGCTGTGACACAACTCCGCGCATGCGCACAGCTGGCGGAGCGGTGGTGCCACGGCTCAGCGCACAGCCACGCTGACCTCGCGAAGTGTCTGGCGTAGTGTAGCTATCGCTACAAAACCGCTTTTTTTTTTCATTTGAACTGTTGTTTATTGCAAGCCATGGACAAGAAAGTAGTGATGCAAAACTATCGCAAAATTGACTATAGATAGTATCGATTAAGCAAACAAGGGAAGGGGGATGAGGGGCTCGTTATAAATATGAGAGAAGTCAACAGCCACAGAAACCAAAGGGCACAGGGGATTTTTTTAAATTATTTTATTTATTTTGTGGTGTTGATCAATTTATAATATTACTGAATATGTTATCGCTTAAAGCTAATTGATTAGAAAAGCAAAAGAAAAATAACCACATGCCACCGGTGGGATCCGAACCCACGACTTCCGAATTACGCGTCCGGTGCTCTACCGCTGAGCTACGGCGACGGCTGTCAAACCTTCTGCTTTCGCGGATATTTGTTTACAAATAACCTAACCTTGGGAGTGTTCACCAGTGCCACCCACGTTCTTAAGCGGCGGACATAGCACGTCCTGAGTTACCGCTGATGTGACGTAGACCGTAGACTATCTATACTAGCTGAAACTGTCGTTGGTAAGACTATTGATAGTAACAACATTGATATTATGCATGGCTAGCGATATAACCAAAACATTTGCGATGCCTGATTGGGTTCACGGTCTCATGGGATTAACGTCCCAAAGAGACTCAAGCTATAAGGGACGCCGTAGTGGAAGTCTCCGAGTCAATTAAGACCAGCTGTGGTTCATTAACGTGCACTGGCACAGTTCGGAAAAAGCACCCGCGTGCACATGTTACATGCACGTTCGTTCGTCAATACCTGCCGGAAGCAGACATCTGGGCGGCTTCGGCATCTGCCATGCGATGGACGGGAACGCGGCAGTGAGAAGTGACAAAGGAGGGTGCGCATCCTTTTACGCGTTTGTCGCGACCGCCCGCCCAACCAGTTTGTTTCACGGGAACGGAAAAAAAAAAATCTCTGCCTCTCCCGTAACCGAGAGTAGAATAAGCATGAAATGCAGGACAATCAGAAGCGTAGGCGGACACGACGAGACGCAGGCCTGAAAAGAATGTATATGCAGCGCGTTCGAAACTGTAAAGTGGGTAGAGGCGAAAGCGTTTTCCGCACCACTTTGCCTGTCACCACTGGATTACGTCATACATAGTTGATGACGAAGAAATGACAAAATACTAAGTAGTGACCAATTGCTGATTAATGACTAGATATTAATTAACTGCTAATTAATGACGGTTAAGCTTCACCTTTAGGAGTGGAACGCGACAGCGTGTTCTAGCGCTGTCAGGCAGTCCACGGAACGCCACCACCTGTTCGGCGCGATGCCTTGCCCTTTGAACGCAAGGCTTTTTGAGGAAAGGAAATGGCGCAGTAATTCTCTTGCATCTCGGCGGACACCCGAACCGCACCGTAAAGGAAGGGAGAACGCCACCACCCGTTCGGCGCGATGCCTTGCCCTTTGAACGCAACGCTTTTCGAGGAAAGGAAATGGCGCAGTAACTCTCTGTGATCTCGGTGGACACCCGAACCGCACCATACGGGAAGGGAGGAGCGCCACCACCCGTTCGGCGCGAAGCTACTGGCGCTCGTATGCCGGTCCTGTAGGAGGGCTAGAGTGTCTCGTTAAATTTCGTATGATGCCCGGATGTTCTCGTTTCAGTGCCCGGATGAGTGGAATTCAGTGCCCGGATGTTGGCTCTCGGCGTGACGTCACCACACTGTCGACAGCGGGAGCTAAAAGCATTTCATGCTTAAAATACATGGAACTGCATCCAATGAAAGAACAAACAGCACCAGTTGTGCTGGCTTACACGACACTATCGTGCACTGCAGACGTCATCTTGCTGACGAAACCGCTGCAGAAATGCTTTCCGCACACATGCTTCGACACTAGGACATTCTAACATTTTGTCCAGCTACTTTACGTAGGGAACGTCTGCAGAGCTCGGTGAAGCGTAGGTCACGAAAAGGGACGAGTCCTGTCAGTTACTCATATGATCACCTCCATACCACACACTCGGAAAACCAAGTTTAGGTTGCAGTGGGTACGCGTGGTTGATTTTATAAAATCGGTAGTACTATATATAACAAGTAGTATAGATACGGCTATCGATAGTCTTTTTGCCATGGATAGTTCGATAGTGACTCAACTATCGATAGTTTTGCATCACAAGACAGACAATGCCAGTACTAAGAAGCTGAAAATGATGACACGATTAAATCGACAACTACAGAGATTCGATTCTTCCATTTTCTTTATTTATTTCACACATAGTGTGCTACTTTCCTGGACCCCATTTGATGAAACGAACACTGGAAAGGGAGACCACATGCGCACACTACCAACTGATTAAACGGAAAGGTGGCATATTTGACCGAGGATTTGACCGCTGCTCTGGAGCAGGTGGTGTTGTCTGGAGACGCCATGCCATGGCGTCATGATCAGGGAACGAAGACGCCCTGGACGGCTACTCTGGTGGCTCCGGGTATGGCGTTCGTCTCTTATTCTTGCGTTCATTTCGAAGTTTCCTCCGTCGTTGTTCTCTTTTCGCAATGAAGTTCTCCCTGAACGCTTTGTAGCGCAGGTCTTCTGTCAAGGACAGATGATTGGGTACCCCCACTGTCGGGAACGGCATTTCTGCTCTGTTTTCAGAGACTGGGAACGAGACCCGGGCCTGAGAGTGAAGGTTGAATGGGTGCGAGGCCACCGGTGTCCCGGCGGTTGACGGGGGAACGACCGGGCGCGGTGGCTCCATCCCTGGAAACGCCGGCTGCTGGGACCGGAGTCTGAGGATGGCTGAGATCGCGTGGCTCGGGGGCAGTTCGCTCGGATCCCAGAGGTAGCGATCCACTTGCGAAGTCAGCGCAGAGCTTTGCAGCGGGCTGGTCCATGTTCCTCCAGTGGCGCCAGAAGCGCCCGGCTCTTCATCCGTGTGCTCAGGGAACAAGTAGTCCAGGCACAGCATTTCGGGGGTAAGGTCGGTGATGTTGCTGCCTTTGGGAACGTGGGCGGCCGTCGTGGACTTGGTGCCTTCGAAGCCACTCACGGCGGTGGCTTTGCTCTTGCGCGACAAGTCCATCGCGCGTTCTTGAGAAGACATAGCTCCCACGACGATGATTTCCCCACTGGAATCCCGCTCTGTAGACGCCAGCCGCGCGTACTGCTCTTCGCTCGGGCACGGGAGGTGGTCTTTGCCGTAGGTTGCCTTGGCCTTCCACTGTGCTCGTGGTCAAGATGCCTCTAGAGCTCAGGATATGCTGCATGGTGTAAAAGAATCCAGTCAGAAAAAAGTCAAAAGGCTGGGTCATGGGTATCAGCCACCACATGGAGCACAACAACATGTCTGACAGCTAGCGTAAAGCTTATTTGTAGCACGACACTGAAAGGGATTAGCCGTTAATCGAAGGTGCATATATTTTCTCACTGCAGGTGCAGGACAGATAATGACGTCTGTGTCCTCATGATGCATTCACCATGTCGTCAGATGATACGCAAACTTTCGTAATATTATAGTAAAATAGATTTGCGATGCTGATATGGGTTGCGTGATAAAACCACCTGCCCTCGCTGTCGTTTCTAATTCAAATGGGCTCGCTATCGTGCCTGGCACGAATCGCTTGTGTGCCGCTTTGTAAAAATGACGAACTTTTGGAAGTTTTCTGAAAGAACCTGCTAAAAAGTAAAAGAAAGAAAACAGATATCACTGCGGCGACCCACAATGGAGCATTGCGAAAGCAAAACGTCTACGTACTATATCGGTGGCTATTGTGACAACGGCAGTTTTGACGTCAAAGTAATTTCCGCGGGTAAATAATTACAACTCGAGAAGGAAATTTTTCCCGCAGCAAGATCTCATGACGCACTTTCACAATCAAACTTCTGCGCATTTATCTTTGCTTGATGGCGATACCTTTGCTTGATGATGATAAGATTTGATGGCGCGACATAGATATCTAATGCATTCGCATGAATAAAGCTAGCAATGCCTACAGTGCTGGTTTTCTGTTGCCTCTAGATGATATGCGCTTGGCGCCTCCGTTGTATTTACTACTGCGGCGCCCAAATCTAACAATGACTTATGAATGGGAAAAAAACATTGTTGCTGATTTATACAAGGTGGCTGCCATATTATCATAACGCGGCAACTCGTACGTAGCACTAAAGCGCAAACTGCTTTGCTAATTCGTTTTACATGGCAACCAAACAACGCAACCGTGCACATACATAGATATTAACAAACTAGGCAACACAGTGCTCAATAAAAAACGACGTTTATGTGGATTCTGTAACCAGAATTTTTCAGTGTAGACAACTGCATTAACCACACTGTTAATCGAGTCGATCCCCTAACCAAAAAAATTACGACCGCAAGTGGCCGAATAGACAACTTGCAGAATAACGAGCGCCCACTACAATTTTTGCAACCGAAAACCCTCGTTCGCAGACGGCAATCTCGCATTCTTCTTCGAAAAGGGAGAGGAGAGACGTCCCTTTATCTGCGTGGGAGGGAAATTGTTGAAAGGACACAACAGAGCCGAAGCGCGAACGAGAGGACCGGGTCCAGACAGGTACTCGTCAAGGGAATGCGTCATTGTAACCTTGGCACAACTTTCCTTTACACTCTACCTCGGAAGCTGGTAATGTCCCGCGGGGCGTCAGGTTCACGCAGATTTGGGGGCAGCCCCGCACACCTTTTCGAAGAAGGACGCTGACTCATCTCTCCTCGCGGCAAACCCCTCGGGCAGCATTTCAGGAAGCAAAAACGTGTCTGTGAACGAGGGTTTTTGGTTGGGAAACATCTTTCTGTAAGTCAGCTTTCCCGCAATTTTGCAAGTTGTTCATTGTGGTAACGTTTTCAAAAAGCAAACGCCAGTCCTGCGTCCATCCTCCCTTTTGTGTTTGTCCATTCCATCCGCTAAGTATGCTTCCTGAAAACGCAACCATCTAGCCTGTCTGCAAGTTGTTCTAAACGATATAGTAACGCTATTTTTTCCGGACTCGACTCAGCCATATGTGCACAGCTAACGCTAGTATGAACAGATCTCTATTATAGCCCGAAGAAACTAGCTGAATTTAATAACAACGTAAATAGTGGTAACTGTTTCTGACAAATGCCTTGTATTTTCCTCAAAGGAATAATTACGCCAAGTCGCCAGAGGTAGCAGATGATTCTTGCAAAATCAGGGCCACTAAATCCTCTCTTTACGGCAAATGGACAGAAAATAAAGGAGGCCTGGTTGCCAAGACCACTCTCGACCACGGCATGGCAGGAAAGAAAAAAAAAAAACGCATGACGAGGTGAAGCAGTTTGCGAACATGGACGCTGAAACTCATAACCCTCTTGGAAGCAGTCTCGCCTTTGTAGATAATAGCCAAAGGAAACCAGGAACAGATTGCCAGCGATAATACATCGCCGCGATAAACTCTGCAATCTCATGCAAATGTTGTCTCCGTAGTTAATCCTCTGCCGACACAGTTCCGAAAATCGGGGTGTCGTCTTCTGGGAAACGCAGTAAGCATTAAACGGTTCCCAAAGTAACACACAGCTACCCGAACATTCCCACCAAAATTGAAACGACATCCTCGCCCACTGAATGCAGGCTGCTTAGCCCAACACCTACTAGCAAGTTAAATGGAGTGTTAATTTAACACTAACTCCTGGAAAACAAACAAGAACAAATGCACGACTGCAGAAAAAAAACTTTTTTTTTCTTCACAGCCGGCACCTTACTAGCGAATCGCATGAAACTGTCGTTCACGTAATAAAAAAAAAGCAAACTAGATTTGCTAGTCTGAGCTCTCGATTCTAGGAGAGTCGACAAAACAAATTGAACCATGGTCCAACGCATACTAAATCTGTGCTTAGCGCGGTCTCCCTGCAATGGCATACGGCACTAACATACAGACTGCGCACGTTTTGGCTTTAGGTGGCAGGAAATAAAGCTGCCAAGATAAGTGCACAAAGAAGAACTCAGTCGTATCTACACCAATAACTAATGACAACAAATACCAATTTGAATGTCTAGAGATCTACCACTATCTCTCGAGTAAATTCAAGACGGTCCTTCCTTTCCTCGGAGGAGACGGTCAATGATGGAGATGATGAAGACAAGAAGAGTAAATATATTTACGTGTATGTACTACAAGGGCAAACTGAGTTACAGAAACAAAGTCACAATCTCACTGCAACTTAATGGGAAATTCTCACTCTACCTCACCTTGCTTATCGACCGGAGGGTTGCGGTTAGGTGCGTGTAGAAGCACGGGCCAAGCACGGAGTCCTTCTCGAAGTGACGGCGCGAAAACGTCGACAATACACAGAATAGAGGACACCACGAATCCTTCCCGAGACTACTCAAGAGTTGTCTGATCCAGGAGTGCGGTCCAGTGGTTTTGCATGCATTTTTATATGCTTTACAAGTACAGATGTTAGGGCGGTTATGTTTGAAGGCCCGCCCTAGACTTCGCTAACCAATGAAATTTCAATATACAATAGCCACAGCCACCGTAGGTTGGGCACAACCTTGTACCCAGGGCTTGGCAAAGCGAAAAAAGAAACACAAAGAAAACATTTAGGACACACTCTCCACGCGCGACTTCTCGCCCTCTCCGCGTGATTCTCTCCCCTTTCCACTCTTGTCGCCGCACCTGCGTGCCGCTTCTCCACGGATGACGAATTCTAGGTGAACAACAGGGCGAGTCACCTGCTGAATCATCTTAGGAGTGTGCATTAGCAGAGGCAGGAAACGAGCCCCGCGGTCCTTCGGTGCTGGCACCAATGCCAGCAAACAAAAGGGCCCTTCACGGAAGTCCCAGTTCCCATGTTCCCAGTTTCCGGAAAGTGGTACAGGAATCCATTGGACAACAATAACGAGCGTCCTCAGGAATTTTCCAACCGAAAACCCTCGTAAGCAGACGGCAATCTCGCATTATTCTTCGAAAAGGGAGAGGAGAGACGTCCCTTTATCTGTATGGGAGGGAAATTATTGAAAGGACACAATAAAGCCGAGGCGCGAACGACAGGAACGGGTCAAGACAGGTTCTCGTCAAGGGAATGCATCATTGTAACCTTTCCTGAACTTCCCTTTACACTCTACCTCGGAAGCTGGTAATGTCCCAGGGGGCTTCAGGTTCACGCAGATTTGGGGGCAGCCCCGCCCACCTTTTCGAACAAGGACACAGTGCAGGGCTGCTGACTCATCTCCCCTCGGGCTTACTCCTTCGTGCAGCAGGGCAGGAAGCGAAAACGTGTCTGTGAACGAGGGTTTTTGGTTGGAAAACATTCTAGAAGTGTGTGATGAGAGGCTAGTTGGTAAGACATACTGAAGACACAAAACTACGCAGGAGACAGGACACAGAAAAAAGCAGACAGGACGCTCGTCCTGTCTGCTTCTTTTCTGTGTCCTGTCTCCTGCGTAGTTTTGTGTCTTCAGTTTGGAAAACATCTTCCTGTAAGTCAGCTGCTAAGCGGGCAGCCACTTCCTGGCTTTTGTATACATCATTTTACGAGGAGCGGGCAGGAAAGGGAGAAATACTCTCAAACACGTGCGCTGCGCGACACCCCACTGTTGCCGTCCTCCCCTGGGCTGATAATCCGGCGCGCGGAGCAACGTCCGCGGCTGCATAGCTACCGGTCAAGCGCGTGTTTGCGTCTGTACAACAAAAGCAGCAATGTTGTTCGGAACACCAACGTCTTCTAGACATCATTGTTTTATTGTCGGTTGCGGAAATAGTCCACGAAAGTAGAAAAAAACAAACACGGCCAGTATGTACGCGCACCATGTTATGCGAAGGTGTTAGCACGTCTGCGGTTCCATTTCTTCACCGCTTTTCCGCCGGTCCCGAGTTGCATTGGCAGTGGGCGTAGTTGTGGAACAAAAAATACTTGCGCCAACAAAAAGCTTAAACGTTAGCGCACTTTGTGTGACGAAATGCAGACAGAAACAAACCCACTGTCTGTGCCTAATATCGGGCGCGGAACGAAGCGCAGCGCCTGGGTTACCAAACTATAATCTGTGCATAATTTTAAGAGATCAAGTATTTGGACGGCCTTGGCAGAGCTCTTTTAATTCAGCAGTACACTATGTGAGGACTTCACAATTAAATTTGGCCACAACTTCGTTTCGCCGCCCCACATGGTCGTCAATATCGGGAGGGTGTGGGGACCGCCACCTGAAAAAAATAAACATGTCGTTAGTGCAAAAATACTAATTTAATTTGCACAGCATGGCATGAATAGAAGCGGCGACATGAACTTTTACCCAACTGCAAAGTGAGGAAAAATGCAGCCATGGCAACGTAAGATGAAAAAATACACGGCATGCACAGGACGGTAAACTCTGCCACGCATTGTAATAAATTATTTGACTGAAATCGCGTCAAATGCACTAAGAAAAAAATCCAAACTATGCATAACCGTGCCAGAGATACAACAAACGCAGCGACTTGAGCAATGCCCCGACCCGATTGAGATTGGAATTCTCAACACAGGTGCGGCGATTCTGCCTGTCAGTAAGTGGTAATAGCGTTCCATTAGCGTACCAACCTATTAGATCGTGTAATTGCACATTTTCTGGCATTTGTGCACCAGTCAGTACTGGCGGGAGCGGAGAAGGCGAGAATGCGAATTGCTTTCAGTCAACTGGCTTGTATCGCTCGTAGTACGAACAGCCCTACGCAAGCGGCAGGAGGGGCCGAATTTCAATTTCTTCGCGCGTATCTCCCCAAACAAACATTCTAATCATCAGAAGTGGATTCATTTCGGTCATGTACCCGCTGTTTCAAAAATGTTCAGTTTGTAAACGGGGTACTCGGTCGCAAGCTCAGCGTCTAAACTGTCACACTCGCCATGTCCAAGCAGGCAGCGAAAACGTTCAAGAAAAAACTGCGCTCCACGAAAAACTAGATATTCATTGCTCTCCGCGATCTTGTGATTCAGCACATTTTGCTTTCGTTTTTCTAACATGCAACACCGTGCCGCATTCGCCCTAGAGGCAACCGGCGACAAAAAAGCACGCGTGAACTGCGAGCATGGCACTGACCGATGCTGATCGTTCGCTGCGTCGAGGAATGGTCGCTTGCTCCCAGTTGGTTATTGCAGGAGCTAATGGCATAGCACACACGAGGATGGACACGAGGCGAACGCCCACCCGAAATTTCTAGGCTTGGCAGGAATAAAACGGGCGAATGACACTTTCAGAGATCGCAATCTGCTTCGTCTGCAGCCCACCGGCTGCAAATTATCAGCCCACGATGGCGTCGGCGGTAGGCGGCGCTCGAGTAAAACAAACATGGCGGCGCCCAGGTATCGAAACTAAAATCATGTATATGTTTGCGGTGAACACGCGGGTGCGGAGCCCGTGGCTTTACCGAGAGATCTCCGCGTAGACCGGAGGTGTGCAGTGGCCTCAAGCTAAAGTTATGAATGATGGTGGCGGCCTCACATCTCGTTTTCACATTGGTAGATTACGGCGGGTATCTTTTTCTCTCGTGTCTACGTGGTATTCGTAAGTCCCAATAATAATATCGTAACTATCCAACGTCGACACCTACACAGAAAAAATAATACATAAAAGGCAAATTAGCACTGGTAATGCGCAAGGAGCGGTTATGGCAGTGCGCCGTTTTGTGAGAAAACAATCACATACCGAAAAGCGGACGATGTCGTCCCACCGTCGCAGACCACAGACAGCTCTCAATGAGTCGAAACGCGGCTATGGTGGGCTGCTTGCTTGCGATTCAAGGCTCCGTGCGCTGGTATGGTGGAGCTAGCAGCGACCGCATCGCCAGCACCCCCGCACGGCACTCCCCGCGTTAACTGGATGCCCAGTGTGTATCCGTCAACCCGTCCGCATAGCAGACGCGCAGTGACATCGTTGCGAGAATGGCATTTCGGCGGGACACCTGCTTTTATGCGGATTTGTGCAATGCCCGAAATTACACACCTTTCCCCGCTGAAAATGAGAAGGCGGGAAATGGACCATACGAAAGAGAGATGTTATTCTACAAAAAGGTCGTCCAAAAGAATCTTGATGAGATAATCGCAATTTCCCTCATTACAAAAGGCCTGGCAGCAGTTCAACGGTTTGTTTTTGTTTGGATTGCTTTCATTTATATTCCTGACCAGAAGTTATGAACCGTTGATGAAGGTGGCATTAAGAACGAAAAGTGCACGTGAGCAGTTCGACAGCACACCTCATAAAAACAAGAACTGCCGACCTCCAGCATTCAGCCATGTCCTTACGTCACCAAGGATATTCTGTAGTGCTTACGGTAAGCTTTCCACTGGAAATGTACTGTACAGCGGTTTAAACTGACCACTTGTTGGAATTCCTGTCAGCTTCTTTACAAGTCTTTTTTCCAAACCAAAAGGTCTCGTTCTTCAAAGACACCTTGTATTATTAGAAGAAACGAAGAAAGGCAAGTTGCTCCTTCTATGTTAACTCAGGAATATTTCCAGTAGACTGCTAGATGATTCAGGGAGGGGTGTCCAAAGCGTACATGGGTTGACTATCCCCCCTTTAACCAGTAAATTAGAGGGCAAAGGGGATAGTCCAGCGCCTTGCTTTTCCATCATGACTGGTTTCTGGCCATTCTTCAGGCTTCAGCCTTGAAGAGCGACTCGCAAATGTGAATGCGCCGTAAAGAGACGCCTGCCGCTTTTCGTTTCCGCCAAGACTGCGAGAGTGTCATCCGGGAAGGAGAGCTTTCACGGGAAAACAAACCTTGCAAAGAAGGTGGCTTACGAATTTCCCCAAGTGGTTCCTAACATATGTAGTAGTAGTATCTTTGCAAGATGTGATGCAGTTCTGTTCCAACTTCCACATGACGATGCAGGAAAGAAGATGGAAAAAATAGCTAGACAGGAGTTGGCACATGGGACGACAATTGACGAAGTAACTTCAGTACAAACCTAATGATGACATGCTACATCTAGTTTCTGTTGCTTTCAGGTTGGGCTGATCATCGATTCTGAGCAGTCATGGCTGTGTTGCAGTCCCGACGGCAGTGTGATATCGGGCGGCACATTTCAACTTATTGAAATTAAGTGCCCTTACAGTCTAAGGAACAAGTATCTGATTGACCCAGACAATGAAATCTGCTATGTTCCATTCATTATGTGACTGGACACTTACAGTTGCGTAAAACCCATTCCTAGTACACGCACATAATGATAATGCTGTATGTCCTGAGAATTGACACTGATTTACATTATGTGTATTGTCCTCAGAGAAGCATAGCTCTAACAATAAAAAAGGACGAAGCATTTCTTGCCGGGTATGTACCCAAGTTACAGGACTTTTATTTCAGCGATTTCCTGAAAGCACTGATTAAATGAATGCCCAACGACATTTTGTAATTAATGTACAAAGCTCCCCCTATCCTTTAATGCTATCGCTATCGCTGTCTGCAAACTGAACGAGAGTTGCATCCACCTTTTGACCCACCTTTCGCCCCCTCTGTTAACCAGGTGGCGCCACGCGGATAGATAGGAGCGCCCCCTTTGAAACGGGGTGGTGGCAATTGCCACCATGCTCAGCTTTTCTTTCTTTATTTTTGTTCAACTGTGTTGTTAATTCTCATTAAGATTCGCCATCTTCTTTCACTACGATTTTCTACAGTTCTAACCTTATGTCACATCTCTGCTTTTCAGCCACCAATCCTCCAATCGCTTTCTGCTAACTTCCACTGCTGATTTATTTACATGATCATTGTTATTTTTAAACCCTAGGGCCTCAGGGAGAGTGACTGTGGCTGCATCGACATCCGGATGGATGCCATCACATTTGATTATGAGGTGTTCAATTGTTTCCACAGATCTACCACACACGGCACATGTGTCATCTTCGTTAAATTTCTTTTTGTAGCTGCGCGTTCTAGGACACCCTGACCTAGCTTCAAAAAGTAGGGCACTGCCTCTTGAGTTATCACACAAAAATTCTTTCCTGATCAGCCTTTTCCAGTATCGTTATAGTTCTACAGTATACTTCTTTTCCATTGAATTAATCCAATTTTTAACTTCCGCGTTTTTAACCTGTCGTTTAATGCTCTTTCTTTCTCCGTCCTCATGACCGGCATACTTACTGGTTAGTTTTCTAGTTCTTTTCCGCCACTGTGAGTCAACGTTCTTTCTGTATAAATATTTAAATACCT
Source organism: Amblyomma mixtum (assembly GCF_055824585.1). Lineage (NCBI taxonomy): Eukaryota > Metazoa > Arthropoda > Arachnida > Ixodida > Ixodidae > Amblyomma > Amblyomma mixtum. Next base: position 24,698,951 of record NC_143019.1, read on the forward strand.
TAGCTGCCCATCTGTTATCGTCCAATTTCCTCAGGCATTCTTCATATAGTATTTTACTCTTAGCTTCCCGTGCCTCGAACGATGCCCAGCCAATATCCCCTTGTACCGCCTCGTTTGTGGTTTTGCCGTGGGCACCTAGTGCTAATCTTCCAACAGCTCTCTGATTTACGTCTAATCTCGACTGAACTTCTGCCCTTAAGCACAGAACCGCATTGCCGAAAGTAAGTCCCGGCACCATTATTCCTTTCCAAATACCTCTTAGTACTTCATATTTGTTGTACCCCCATAATGCCCTATGTTTCATTATCCCGGCGTCTCTTCGTCCTTTTGCCCTAAGAGCCTGTTCATGCTTTTCCGTGTATATCTGCCCTTCGTTTAGCCATATCCCGAGGTATTTGTATTCGGCCACTTTGGGTATTTCGTGGCCTTGTATTGTAAGCACCTGATCAGTTGTATCGTTAAAAATCATCACACCTGATTTAGTTGCGCTAAAACTGAATCCTAGAGCGTCTCCTTCGTCTCCACAGCAATTAACCAAAGTTTGTAAATCTTCCTGGCTATCTGCTAACAGTACAATATCGTCCGCATATATTAAACCCGGGAGCCGCCGCTCAACTACATTTCCGCCTAATCTGTACGACAGATTATAACCTAGATTACTTTCTTGCAGCCTTCTTTCCGTATTTATCACATAAAGCATGAACAGCGGCGGTGATAGACGACAACCCTGCCTTAATCCTTTGTGTACCCCCTCAGTTGTGGTAATTTTTATCCCTTCCCATGTAATTTTAACTTTATTATCTCGGTGGATTTTCCGTAGAAATCAGTTATCTCAGGACCAATACCTACATCTTTTAATATGTTCCACAGGAGTTCCCTGTTCACGTTATCGTATGCACCGCTTATGTCCAGAAATACAGAGGTCTGTTTTCCCCCTTAGCTATTTCTATGCATTGGGTGAGCACGAACAGGCTATCATCTAATCGCCTACCCCTTCTGAACCCATTCTGAAGTTCACCGAGTATCCTATTACCTTCTACCCATGATTACATTTTTAATTTCACCGCCTGCATTTCCAGCCTGTATATAACAGATGTTTTCGTAATCGGACGGAAGGATCCTATGTTCATCTTATCTCCTTTCCCTTTATAAATCAAATTCATTTTACTCTGTCTCCAGCTGTGCGGAATTTGCTTATTTGTTATGACTGTCTCCTATGCTTTTATCAGCGTCTCCTTGCTTCTGGCACCAAGTTCATTAATCAGCTTAATTGGAATTTCACCTATCCCTGCGGATGTGGTTTTAAGAATATTTGCCTCCGCCTTTTTAAAGTTAAAACTGTTCTCTATTGTGCTGTCCTGTGTTGCTCCCTCCCTTGGGGAGATTACCCTATTGCCGTTGCTAAATGACGCAGCTATAACTGACGTAATGCAGTTCCCAGCGTCGTCTCCCTCTCAACATTATGCCTTAGAATCTTTAATCTATTAATCTAGAATATTTAATCTTTTATTTGCATCGCAAACTTCAGCCAGCCATTGATCAGTCAGAGGACTGTTTTATTTCAGCCTGGATAGAGGACCTGAACTTGCTGTTTCTTTTGTCGATAAGATTCCCATTTTAATTTCGCCTATTTCATCTTCAGATAACTGCGCCCTCTTTGCTTCTCTGTGTTCCCTTGAATCCACCCGACGTTGTTCGATGGCCTCCTCAATTTTCATATTCCACCAGCTTCGTGACTTCCTCTTTCCTCTCCAATGGTTTACTCCTTTCACTTGTTTCATTTTTGTAGTGAGGAGTAGTTCTGATTATAATCGCACTTTTCTATGGGGCGTTTCTCGATTGCTTCCTCTATGTCGGCTGCTATTAGCGCTATTTGTTCGTCGTTTAATTTTGCGTTGTATTTTTGACTTCGCTGGATTTCTCTTTTGACTAGGGCTCCCAACTGTAGACTAATACGTTTATGATCACTTCCTAGACTGTACTTCCCCTTTTCGTCTATTTCCATTATTGCGAGCTTGCTATAGATGCCCTGGGACATTAGACAGTAGTCAATGGTTGTCTGTCTGTTACGGGATTCCCGCGTGATTTGTCCCTCACATTTAGTTTCTCTATTCGCAATAACTAGGTTGTGCCGCTCACATAAGTCTAGCATTAACTTCCCGTTGCAATCTGCGTATCCATCCAGATCCTCGATGTGGCCATTCATGTCTCCAAGCAGAATAATATCGGCACCGTCTCCAAAGTGCTTTATATCGTCATTGAGGCACTCAACTAGATCCTTGTTTTCTTGCCTGCATTTGTCCCCGCTCCCTAAATAAACTACCCCTAGCCATGTCCTTTTGCCAGCAATTGTACCTGATACCCAGACATGCTCTTTGCAAGTTGATTTTATTCTTTTCCAATTTGTTCCTTGATGTATCAGCACACCTACTCCTCCCCCCTTCTTCTCCGTTGTTATTCTTTTGCACCCTTCCCAGACATAGCCATCGATTTAAGGTGGATATTCCAGATCCCTCAGATGTGTCTCGCATAGAGCGCACACACCGACTTCTTCATCCTTTAAATGCTGTTCGTTTTCTAGCCATTTCGCTCTCTTTCTACCCCCTTGCATGTTTATGTAACTGATACTGGCGTTAAATTTCTTTTTAATAGTTTTTTTTCGGGCCTCCTAGTAGCCATTTTGTTGGGCTCAGCCGCCATTGCTGCATTTACTATTTCGCTTCTACCTACCCCTACGCCCTGGGCCACCGTGGACACCCTAAAAAAGCTACCGCTCGGCCTGCCAGGCGCCAGCTTACCTCTTCTCCTACCATTCCACTAAAATAGATACCATCTCGACTAAAGCCTCTGCCCAAGCTTGCTGTGTGCACTTCCGTGTTTATGTCTACCACCTCAAAGCCATTCTCGAGGCTTAACGTCCTTATCTCTTGATTAAGATTGACAACGTGGTTAGCAACCTCTCCATTCCTTCCTTGTACCTCCGGCACTGTGCACACCACGATCTGCGCTTGCTGTGTGATCGCCCTTATACCGTCAACTCCCTCAGCTAATCTTTTCCCTACTTGTGCGGCGTTACCATTCAGGACATCATTTAGCCCCGCCGCTACCACTACCAAGTTAAGCCTTGCAACATTCTCGGAAAGTTTACTTTTTTTTCTCTCAGTACCTTGTCCATTGTCCTCCCTCGGATACCCCGACTGCTACCTGCCTACCACCCTTTACACGCTCCAGTACAGCTCTTTTGCAGCGCCTCATGTTTGAGTCACCAGCGATAAGCATTAGCGATAAGCACTCTGCTCCTCCCTCATAACTTCCGGAGCTTGCTGCCTCTTATTAGTGACTGTGACCTCGTTCCTTGGGTTTAGCTCGTTTCCCTTCTCTGTATCGCCTCTAGACTTCCTAGTTGCCACCTGTGCGTAGCTGTTCCTGTCTGAACATGCCTGACTTACTTGCTTATCGCTGTCCATGCCAGTGCAAGCCCCATCCACGTGGCTGGCGCTGGAATGTCTGCCAATGTGGCTTCCGATGGCGGTGTCAGCCATTTTTGACTCCAACTGACCAAGCTGTTCTTGAAGTTTGCGCTTCTCTGCCCTTTCTACCTGTAACTCTCTTTCTAGAGCATCCATACGCAGCAATAGTTTGCAGTTCGCCTGTTCAGCCCTGTCCAGGCGTGCACCTAATACGCAGAATTTGCACATAAAATCTGCGCCTTTGGCCTCTTACACCGATTCGAACCGCGTTTCTTTTGAATTCACTGACGCCTCACATTCCTTACATTTAACCTTCAGTAGCTTAACCATCTTAGCAGCACTCGATTATTGCTACCACCAAATGCTAAGATATCTACAGGCGTAAAAGAACAAAAAAAAAAGAAAAACACTTGAAGACACGTGCACAAATAAAATTCTGCCTACCGCAAATGCCGATCGACCACTTAGAAAGGAATCTTTTTAAACAGTTAACGCACAAATAAGCACTGAAAAAACTATAGCTGCCGGCCAGAATAGACCCGGCCGATTATAAGTCACACCCCACATTTGTTGTACGGATAAAGAACGATAAGATTCGGAAAGAAGAAAACCTCCCTCTGGTCTCTCTCGCTCTCTATCCGTTTTTAAATTATAAATCACGCAGCTGTTGAGCATTGACCCGTAGCAAGCGGCGCACGTCTCTGGCGTGTTTAGCAGTGAAGGATGGAACCAACTCCTGAGAAGGCCAGACAAGAGCATCCCACTGGCACTCATTTCGTGGGCCCAGGAAGTGCCCCCCCCCCCCCCCCCCCCTCGGGGGGCCACACCAAGCCCACCTGCCCAAAATCCCGCCAATCTATGGCAATAAAGTTGTTTCTCTCTCTATTGGCGTGTTTCGCGAGCAACTTAGACCGCGTGTCCTCGGACGCTGTCGTCGGCTCTGGTTTTGAGTTCGTGCCCTCGGAAACCTGCCCCACTCCCGTGAACGCCGGCCTGTTTCTTGGCCTGCGTCGTTGGTCTGCCGACATGAATCCTCTTATATGTCAGCTTGTTAGAACTTCGTGTGCAGAGCGGCTCGGTCACAACGCCAACGTGAAACTACGAAAGGGTACGCTTACTTGCGCTTATTTCAATTACTAGGCGTCAAAACCGCCGTGGTGGCTGAGTGGTTATGGCACTCGGCTGCTGAACCGAAGGACGCGGGTTCGATCCGGGCCGCGGCGGTAGAATTTCGATGGAGGCGAAATTCTAGAGGCTCGTGTACTGTACGAGGTCAGTGCACGTTAAAGGACCTCGGGTGGTCGAAATTTACTACGGCGTCCCTCATAGCCTGAGTCGGTTTGGGACGTGAAACCCCCCTAATCCATAAACAATTACCAAGCGCCAGAGAAATGAGGCATCGCACTGTGGGTGGCGTAGTCTCCGCTTCGTCTCTTTGGTAACTGTTATTTGGATACAGAGACAAGTCAGTCACCAAATTTGACAAAGCGCCGAAACGTCGCAGGAGGCTGTAGACCAAGCGAAGGGATGCGAGTGTGGTCGATGGCAAAAACATGTGAATGAAAATGCATATACAATTTTTGCTTTCTTTTACTGGAATGTTTTGCTGTCATGGAATGTGTGCAGTTGGAATGCGAATCGCTGCTATTCAATTTCACGCCAACAGGAGTATCATGAAAGTCGTGTCCCAGACAGTGCAGAATGGTTTGCAAGGCAAATTATGCTTGGGTCTTTCGTATTGCATGCAATATCTTCGTCGCAAAGAAAGCTGTTTCAAAATTGTTAACTTCGATTGTAACCACGTGTCTATTTCTACAGTACAGTCGTCAGCACGTCTGTCTAGAGCGCTTGGAAGGTCAGCTGTTGGCTGCATATACTATAAAAGCAGCCATGCATGTTAGCTCTCACCTGCTATCATTAGCACACATCACAGCACGCGAGTCCGACTTACATCTGGGCAAGTGTGGTGTCCAGCCCGCGGTTAACCACACAGCTATTGACTTCGGTTCCCGATGGCGCGTCCTGGAGACTTTTGTCCCCGACTGTACATGTGCTGCGCCTACTGATAACGTCTGGTTTGAGATAGCGTGCATCTAGGCATGCGTCACCACTCTGATGACACTGCCATCACCATTATCGCCTCGCCGGTCCGCAGCCGCGATCGCCGGCAAAGGCGTTGCAGCCCGCGGAACCAAAGCCGAGATAACACGTCTGGACGCAGGCTGCAGCAAAAATTTTCCGAAACGTATTCTTTCGGAATTCTGTTTAATTACCAGGGTAGTGGGTAGGCGCAAGGAAAAGTTAATTCCAGAACACAGCGGCTACGTTGTCTTGCACGTTGATGCGGCTCGCAAGAGCGCATTCTCCTCCCTGGCCTCTTGAAGCTCGGACATGAGCTTTTTGTTGTCGTTCACGACCTTTTCAAGCTCTGATCTGAGCGTTGTGAGCTGAACTTCCAACTCGTCGAGCCGGTCTGCCCTGGCGACCTCCCTGGCCTTCTTGGCAGCCCGGGACTTCCTGGCAGCTTCGTTGTTTTTCCTACGGCGTTCCAAGTAATCCGGGTCCTTGTAGTCTTTCGGACCGGAACTCCGTCGTCTGATCGGCCCGACGGTGCTGGCACGTTGCTGTGGAGTACCCCCCACGCAGGCAGAACCGCCAGTGGCGCAGTGAGCGACCGCGGTGGGAGACGAGTTGCTGCTGTCCGGAGATGTACGGATGGCCGTCACAGCGCTCGTCTCGAAGGATGTCAAGGCCTCGGTCGTGGGGTACCGGGAGGCTTGCGACGAAGCCTGGGACGAGGACGTCGGTTGACTCTTGGACGATAAGTCCAACGGCAGCTCCTGGTAGGCTTGTGGCTCATCGGCAGGGCTTTGACTGCATGGATCCAATTCTGGAGACGGGGGCAGTAGGGGTAGGACATCGACGAAGCCTCGAACGGGGTAGCTGTGGAGTTCCATTTCGGCGGCCGACAGGGTACCAAGATTCCAATATATTCTGCATGGGGAAAGAAGATACACGAAAGAAGAGCTTTAAAGGGACTGGACACTGACCAAAACGTGTCATAAGATTATGGCGGAAATAAAAATGGCGTTTTTTCTAATTGTGAGAATTGAGCACTGCAATATCAAGGAAACGAGAATTTATTGTCGTAATTTGCCATTGAAAATCGTATAAAAAGCCATCTAGCGGTGAAACTCGCAATTATCGCTGTAGCCTACCATGTTGCCACATCTCTGTAAAATATCGCTTGTTTTAAGTTCGCAGTTGTTTTTCTTTCTGTAGCGTTCGTCATGTTTTTTTTATATTTAACGCTCTCTCCAGTGCGCCCTTCGACGAAAAGCAACGCTTCCTTCGCATCATCGGTCATTCGCTTTTGTAATTATATGGTGCGAGAATGTTTTCTGTTATAGATCACAGAGCGGCAACCACAGCCGCGGAATATAGCACCTTAGACAGCAAGCTTTCCGTTCTGCTGAAAGAAATTGGGTTCTTAAGGTTCAGTGTGCCGTCCCTTTAAAAATTACAGCCGATCCAGCTTACTTGCCCAACTGCGAAGTATGCGTGCTTGCACGTCGCATTTGATTTCGCTTTCAGGTCGAAGCTGGGGTTTACAGGTCAGGCTGGAGGCAAAGATCGACGAAATAAGTGACTGAGCACCGTAGTGGTACGCACTATAAAATTCTGGAATTCTTAAAGGTACGGACACACTGGCGGAAAACCGCGCGCGGCGCGCCGCCGGCGGCAAGGCGCTTGCCACGAAACCCGCCGCGGCGGCGGGTTCTGCCGCGGAGCGAATACGAATGGGTCGGGGAGACATTTTCGGCGGCTCGCCGCGTGCCGCGGAGACCAATGAGGGGCGACCGGCTTTGTCACGTGGATGAATGGATAAGAGCGCCCCCTTTGAAACGGGGTGGTGGCAATTGCCACCATGCTCAGCTTTTCTTTCTTTATTTCTGTTCAACTGTGTTGTTAATTCTCATTAAGATTCGCCATCTTCTTCCGCTACGGTTTTCTACACTTCTAACCTTATGTCACATCTCTGCTTTTCAGCCACCAATCGCTTTCTGCTAACTTCCACTGCAGATTTATTTACATGACCATTATTATCTTTAAACCCTGGGGCCTCAGGAAGAGTGACTGTGCCTGCATGGACATCCGGATGGATACCATCACATTTGATCATGAGGTGTTCAATTGTTTCCACAGATCTACCACACACTGCACATGTGTCATCTTCTTCGTTAAATTTCTTTTTGTCGCTGCGCGTTCTAAGACACCCTGACCTAGCTTCAAAAAGTAGGGCACCGCCTCTTGAGTTATCATAGAAAAATTCTTTCCTGATCTGCCTTTTCCAGTATCGATATAGTTCTACACTGTTTCTTTTCCATTGAATTCATCCAATTTTTAACTTCCGCGTTTTAACCTGTCGTTTAATGCTCTTTCTTTCTCCGTCCTCATGACCGGCATACTTACTGGTTAGTTTTCTAGTTCTTTTCCGCCACTGTGAGTCAACGCTCTTTCTGTATAAATATTTAAATACCTTAGCTGCCCACCTGTTATCACTCCACGTGGGGAGCGTCTGTGTCGCCACCTCTTGGCTCCTACTAAAGTTGCATGCCAGCGGCGGCGGCGGTGCCGCGCGCGCTCCTGCAGAGTCACGGACCTCGACCAGTAAGGCATGGAGGGAGCTTTGCGCGGCGGCGCTTTCCCGCGTATTCCTTGCCGCCGGTGTGGCCGTCCAATTCGCGGGGTTGCGCCGCCAGCGGCGTGCCGCGCGTTTTTCCGCTAGTGTGTTCGTACCTCCGCTGACGGCACAATCCTTAGCCCTTTCCACAATCCTTCCCCTTTCACGCCGCTGGCGGCCGGGAAAGTATTAAGGATAGTTGCCGGGCCAGTTGGTACATGATCTCACCGTAAAACAGCGCACTAACACGGGACGAAGAAAGAAGACACGCACAAACACAGCGCTGAACTTACAACTGACAAGAAAAGAGATTCAATATCCTGAATAACCATTGACATGATGCGACAGGAGGATATCTTCCTCGCCTTGCTTTGTTTTTTGTTTTTGTATTCCTTTCTGCTATTTATTGCGAGCAATGCAATAAACCATGCAGTTCTAAGTTCAGCGCTGTGTTTGTGCGTGTCTTCTTTCTTCGTCCCGTGTTAGCGCGCTGTTTTACGGTGAGGCCGGGAAATGTGTACACGGGAAAGCGCCGCTGCGCAAAGCTGTCTCCACACAAAACCGGAGTGCGGCGCGTCCGCCGCCGCTGTAACTTTAGTAGGAGCCTAGAGGCGGCGGCACTGACGCTCCTCACGTGAGTAATTCGGGCGCCGCTCACTGGTCTCCAAGCTCCGCGACATGCGCGAAGCCGCCGAAAATGGCTCCCCGACCCATTCGATGGGCTATAGAATCAACATGCGAAGCGAGGGACGAACACAAAGATAAATAATCGGCAATGACTGCCACTGCGGAAATAGATTGTTTAAAGCAAGTACTACTGCCAGAAACTTTCCTTGAAAAATAGGGGTGAAATCTGGAAGGCGTAGTGAAAAGGACCAGTGTGAAAGTGGACAGAATTTTCCCACACTTGCCTTTTCGTTGCATTGCGAGGCGTTGGTTGCTATTGTAATGTTTGTGGGCAGGGTCCTTTAATGATCTTCTGACAGTCCATTTAGAATACGAGGGGGTAAAAGTTTTGCATCTTGGAGGAAAATGTCGTCGAAAACAATGTGGACAGAGCCCACTGCTTAGCGCTGGAAGAATGTTATAAATGTGCACATTTATAGGCTCAAGTAGTATTTTCGGAAACAAAACGCACAAACATAACGGCTGCTTGCGTTTGCGGCCCTTCCCAATTTTGATTTCCCTCGTTGTTGGTCTCAGATACCGCGCTCATTTGAGGAAGTGTGCTCTGCAGTCGCAACCTGTTCTCACATTCATAGATTTGCCTTATGGACAAATGATATTGCAAATCAGCCAGCCGTCGGTAACATCCAAAGCGGTCTTCTAGAAGGTCGGTCTGGCACTTCCCAAGAAGCACAAAGGACACCTTGAGATCCTCAAACCAGTATCTTGCAATTTCAATAAATGCTTGAGTCGTCTGGATCAGAGCGCCATGAGTTCCATCAGACAACTTACAGGCATCCGCCCGCCTTTCCTTCCATCCCTCCAACCAGCCCGAGAAATCGCTTAAAAAGGCAAACCTCCAGTCGAACGGAGAAGGGTTTTCGATATATTCATCCCTTAGTCTCAGTCCTTTGAAAGGAGTTTTGACGTTGACAACTTGAAACCGGCGGTTTTTTCGTGGTGTTTCAGCTTGTGCTTGGCTCCAGGCACCCGAAGTGCATTCGGTGCGCACTCACTGAACACTCGCAAAGCAAGTTTAACATCCTGTTTCTCAATTTCTGTTGGAGAAACAGCTTTCCTGGACAGAGTGTAGCCGTACCAGAGTAAGTTCTCACTCTCTAAATTATATGCGTCTTTGATTGTCTTAAAAATTGCGAGGACACTTTATCAACTAAAGTGTTGAGAGGCGAAAGCCGAGGACACTATGCCGTGACGACTTCCGGTGGATGTGACGTCACACCGTTCCCTTGGCTATATCGATACCCAAATTGTACATCTTTCGAGGGTCTTAAGTGTTAATTACGCTTAATTACACACTTCTCCGTATAATTTGACACAAATCCGACATTTTTCCGACCATTCTGTGACAAGAAAAACGACAGAGATCTTCTTAATGGCAATAATAGTCGGATTGTTAGAAGTAACTGAAGACAGGGCAGAAAGCAGAGATAGAGAATCAGTGTAAAAATGAACAGGCGTAGAGGGAGGGTTGTGAATAGCATAAACAACAGCAGAATGAAAGGCTACAAGCTCAGCGGCATAGGCGCTAGAGTGTGGTTCTTAAGAGAGACGATGAACGTATACAATATTTTCTGTTGAGCTGAGAACAACAAATGCAGTACCAGCTGAGCGAGGAGTGAAAGACCCATTAGTGTAAATATGCAGGGCACGTTGACAAGAAAAGAATACAGCTTCTTGAGAACTAAGTTGAACAAAAGAAAATTTGAATTTCAATGAGGGATAGTCGGGCCAGGGATCAAATAAAGGTTGAATTTGTGAGGGGTCGTAAAGGTATTGCCGTACACTACAGATTGACATAACGGGAACAGCATAAACTCTGCGCATAACTGGTCTAGATAGATAGGCAAAGGAAGAACGTTTGCAAGAACATGAAGAGCAGCGGTTCGCGTAGTATTATAGGCACCAGTAAGAGCCAGAAGGGGAATTCGTTGAAGCGATAAAACACGATCTCTTAGCCGAGAAAGGGGGCAATGAAACCACCAAGCTGGGGTGACATAGGTAATTGTGGGAAGAATAACATGATAATAAATTTGGCGCATATGAGAAGGAGAAACACGAAAATGGAAATGAAACCAATTAAGAAGCTTGGTGATGGATGCAAGAACTTTTGTGTGCAAATAATTAACATGGGGAATAAAGCTTAAGTGAGAGTCAAAGACAACACCTAATAACTTAATACTAAGTTCACACTTGAGACTGTGTCTAATCGAATAGTCGGCTTACGCTTGTGTAACGCCGGGACTCCATTAAAAAACGAAACATAAGGACACTTTTTTTTGGGTTTAACTGAACGCGGGATGTGGTACACCAGTTTTGGATTAAAGTTAAAACGGTTGAGCCCAGTGTTGACAACTCGCGGCCAGTTTTGCCAGGGATGAATATAATGGTGTCATCTGCATATGCCTGAATGTGGATAGGTGAGGGGACAGGCAGGTTTAGGAGATCATATAGCAAAATGTTCCAAAGCAATGGCGAAAGTGGTGAACCCTGCGGACTGCCGAGGGAAGAAGGCACAGAAAGAGTACACGAAGGAGATTGATAGGTCAAATGATATAGAGCCTGAACAGAACTGCGGCCATGCGTGAAACCATACTAATTTCTATGAAGTAGTTTATTTTGGCACAGGAAGCAATACAGCCGACCATATAGTAAACGCTCGAGCACTTTATCGAAAGAAAAATTAATACAGATCGGTCGGTAAGAATTCGGAAGGTGCTTTGGTCTATTCTGTCTGGGAATAAAAGCCGGCGTTACGCCGGCAAAAATGGCGGAGCTGGGTCACGTAATCGGTAGTGTCGGGACTTGTGGACGAATCGGTGGATTCGAAAAACTCCCCAGGAAGACGGAGGGGCGAACCGAAGACAAGTTCTGCTGGAGTGCAGCGAAGATCTTGTTTTAGCGTAGCACGGAGGCTGAGCAGAACCAGTGGTAGGGATGCGGTCCAGTGGGTAGTGTCGAGTTGGGCTTTGAGGGATGTTTTTAGCGAACGATGGAAACGTTCGATCGTGCCGTTGGCGATGGGATGGTAAGCAGTAGTTCTGATTCATGAAGTGCCAAGTAAATTCATAAGGTTATTGAGAAGAGAAGATTCAAACTGGGAGTCACGGTCGGTGGTGATGGTCGAGCGAACCCCGTACCGGGAGACCCAACCGGAGACCAATGTCCTGGCGACGGTGTCACTGGTGGCGTCAGGCAGAGGGAACGCTTCGGGCCAGCGAGTAAACCGATCGACGCAAGTAAGATATGAATGTCCCGCGGAAGGTGGCCAGGGACCCAATAGGGTAAGGGTGCGGGCTAGTTTCTGATCCATAACATATAAATACCAGCGCAAAACAGCAGGACAGACGACGAAGAACGAGGACACACAAGCGCTGACTTCTGACGTTTAATGGGTGAAAATGGGCTTAAATACTGGTTACAAACAACAAAAAAAGAAAGAGAATATATTTGCTTGTCACTTCTTCAAGAAGCGCAACTCCGCATCCGACAAGGCGATTGAAGGCGCGCTGACACAATTATCTTGCAGCCCGGCTATCTCAGCAGCCTCCTTGATCTCCCGCACTATCTGGTCCGAGTGCCTGCTGATTATCGAACAGCTGGTCAAGTCCGGAGTGCACTGCTCTTCTTTCCCTGTGATTCGGTCTTTGATGATGCATTTCCGCTGGTGCAGCGCCAGATTGCCTGTACCTGTCTGGAATGTCCTGTAGCGATGTTCTTTCAGCCGCTCATTCAGGCAACGACCCGACTGGCCGACGTAAACCTTGCCGCATGAAAGGGGAATGCAGTACACCACATCGCCTCAAGAAGATTGGTCGGTATGGTGAGGTTGATGTCGTCTTTTCGGCCCCTATGAAATTAGGCACTCTATGCGCACGTGTTAACAAGGGAAATGGCGAGCGTCGGCGGTGTAACACGGCACATCAGAACCCCTTCGTCGAATATGTGGAGGGTGTGGGGTACTGTAATGTAGCGTAATGTAGGCGAGCGGCGCGCACACCAGCAGCGCGCTCTGACGTTACTCCGCGCATGCGCACAACTGACGAGGCGGGCGGCGTCTACTTCGCCATCGGCGCAACGGCGACGCGCGCGGCGCGTACACCAGCTGCGGGCTATGACGCCACTCCGCGCATGCGCGCAGCTGGCGGAGCGGTGGTGCCACGGCTCAGCGCGCAGCCACGCTGACCTCGCGAAGCGGCTGCCGTAGTGTAGCGCTCGCTACAAAATCGCTTGTTTTCACTTGAACTGTTTATTGCAAGCCATGGACAAGACAAGTAAACAATGTCAGTACTAAGAAACTGAAAACGATGATGCGTACGATTTCAACAAAAAAGAACAAAAATAGACAAATACAGAGATTCCATTCTTCCCTTTTTTTATTTATTTCACACATAGTGTGCTACTTTCCTGGACCCCATTTGAAGCTGATTAGCCTGAACTATCGGGAGACTTCACGCAGGTATCCGATTAGAAAGGTTCAAATGTATGCATGACTGTACGATTGAGTGACTAGATGAAGTGGCAAAACACTAGGCGTGTTATATATAGCTCACAGAAACACAAGTGTTGTACAAGCCATAGTGAAGGACGCAAGCATACACAAGTGCTAAAAGACAGGCAAAACGACCTAGATCGGTGTAATATACCGTCTATTGCAAGTGCAATGCGCCGTATATTTCACGTCGATCTCGGAAGTCAGGGAGTTGAGGAAGGACGGATAGGGGTGGGGGTGACTGAACGGCATAATTCTTCCCTTTAATTACCTACCCGCCTCGACCTGCAGTGGGTAGGGGCAAGGAAAATGGAAAGCCAATGCTGCTCCCTGACCTCTCTAATCTCTGACCTGAGCTTTTGTTATCGTTCATGACCTTTTTAAGCTCTGAGCTGGGCTTTGTGTTTTCAATCGCCAACTCGGTTAGCAGATCGGCCATGGAGACGTCCCTGGCATTCTTGGAAGCCCGGGACTTCGTGGCAGATCTGTAGTTCCTCTTGCGGATTTCCAAGTACGCCGGGTCCTTGTAGTCTGTGGCAAAATCCCGCAAGAGCGTAACCTCCTTCTTGACCTCATTAAGCTCTCACCTGGTGCTAACTGTTTTTACTCGAGCCAATACCGCTTCAGTCGCACTAGAAAGGAAAGCGTTTCAGATATCGCGTCCAGCCTGTTTATTCTTTGTAAGCCACTCAACGTGTCGACGCATGTTGTGGACCTGACACGACAATCAAATGAAGGAAGGAAAAAAAGATTGCGCTTGATTTCAGCGAAAAGAAGAAAAATGGGATGACTAGAGTGGTTGACATTTTTTCCTAGAAAAGTGTGTCTGCATAAAGAATGGAACAAAAGTTTCTTAAAAGCACAGGAACAAGTCGATGATGAGGTGCAAGTTCTCTAAACTTAAGTATTCCAAGTATTACGAATGGGCACAAAAAAGGAAAATCATTGGAAGTAAACGTGAAGCATGCACACTACCATAAACACGTGGGCATACAAAAAACTAAAACATACGGTTAAATAGAGTATTCAATCGAAAACCTTGCGAAAATAAAAACCAAATGTAAGTGTATCCTTATAGTATTCCCTTTTCGAAATGGGCTTCAATACAGGAGCCCATGGCTACGAGGCGCTCAAGAAAGTCATTTAAGAACCCAGAAAAAGGGCGCGCATAGTGTGGGTAATAGCAAAAATATAAAAAAAAGTTCAGCAAAAAGACAGAACAAGTTGATTATACACCCTCACGTGACTATAGCAGCTGTGCGCCGAGGACGGAACACGTCCGTGCATTTGTACTATTCACATTCGCATGTCACAGAGAAAAATGACGGAACGAAACAACGGATGAAAGCTGAAGCATCATCTGTTGTCGCAGTGCTACGCACTAAGACATGGCTCATGTAATCTGTAGCTGGATGCACAGACAAGAAGTCAAGATACCCGACACAGCACGTATGTATACATAGGCGGCGCAGATGTGTTAGTTTAGCTGAAGCGAGAAATGCAGGCAATCCTCCTACACGATGCAACAAATGCATACAAATGTGCGACTGAGATGCGAACCCTGAAGTCCATCACCTGCCCGCGCTATCATTGCGCTCCTTCGGCGAAGATTTGACCGCTGGAGTTCCGCTCTGAGGACGCCATGCCATCGCGTCATGCTCAGAGAACGAGGACGCCCAGGACGGCTACTCGGGTGGCTTCGGGTATGGCGTCCGTCTCTTATTCTGGCGTTCATTTCGAACTTTCCTCCGTTCTTCTTCTCCTCTCTTCGCAATGAAATTCTCCCTGAACGCTTTGTAGCGCAGGTCTTCTGTCAAGGAGAGATGGCTGGGTACCCCCACTGTCGGGAACGGCATTTCTGCCCTGTTTTTAGAGACTGGGATTGAGACCCGGGCCTGAGAGTGAAGGTTGAAGGGCTGCGAAGTCATCGGTGTCCCGGCGGTTGACGGGGGAACGACCGCGCGCGGTGGCTCCATCCCTGGAAACGCCGGCTGCTGAGACCGGAGACTGACGATGGCTGAGACGACGCAGCTCGGGGGCAGTCCACTCGAATCCCAGAGGTGGCGATCCATTTGCAAAGTCAGCGCCGATCTTTGCAACGGGTCGGTCCATGTTCCACCAGTGGCGCCAGAAGCGCCCGGCTCTTCATCCGTGTGCTCAGGGAACAAGTAGTCCAGGCACAGCATTTCGGGGGTGAAGTCGCTGATGTTGCTTCCTTCGGGAACGCGGGCGGCCGTCGTAGACTTGGAGCCTTCGATGTCACTCACGGCGGTGGCTTTGCTCTTTCGCGACAAGTCCATCGCGTGTTCTTGACAAGACTGAGCTCCCACGTCGAGGCTTTCACCACATGAATCCCGCTCTGTAGACGCCAGCCGCGCGTACTGCTCTTCGCTCGGGAAGGGCAGGTGGTCTTTGCCGTAGGTTGCCTTAGCCTTCCATTGTGCCTGTGGTCAAGATGCCTCCGGAGCCCAGGATATGCTGCATGGTGAAAAAGAATCCAGCAAAAAAGAAAGTCAAAATGCTGCGTCTTGGGTATCAATCACCACATGTAGCACAACAGCATCACGGCAGCAGGTATTACAGATAGTATAAAGCATGCAGGTGCAGAACACATAACGACGCCTGTGTCCTCATGATGCATTGACCTTGTCGCGAGATGTTACGCAAACTTTCGCAGTATTATAGTAAAATGGATTTGCGACGCTGATATGGGTTGCCTGATAAAACCACCCACCCTCGCTGTCGTTTCTAATGCAAATTGGCTCGCTCTCGCTATTGGTGCGAATCGCTTGTGTGCCGCACTGTAAAAATGAAGTTTTGGAAGTTTTCTGAAAGAACCTGGTAAAATTTAAAAAAATAAAGCTAGCAATGCATACAGACTTGGTTCTCTGTTGCTGCTACATGCTTCGCTGTTGGCGACTCCTTTTTATTTATTACTGTGCCTCCCAAATCTACCAAGTCCTTGTGAATGCCAAAAAACATTGTTATATAAGGTGTCTGCCATATTATCAGAATACGGCATCTCCTGAGTAGCACTGAAGCACCGACTGTTGGGCTAATTAGCTTAGCGTGCCAAACAAACAGCGCAGCTGTGCACATACATGGCTCTAAACAAACTAGGCAAAGCAGTGCTCAATAAAAAACGACCTTTATTTGGATTCTGTAACCACAATGTTTCCGTTTAGACAATTGCATTAACCACACAGGTAATGGAGTGGATTCTCTAACCACAATGTGCTATACGACTACGATGAACTATATCGACGGAAAATTACCAGCGCAAGAGGTCGAATTATAGTAACGTTTTCAGAATGCAAGGACCTGTCCTGCGTCCATCCTCCCTTCTTTGTTTGTCCGTTGTGTGCTTTGTTATGCTTCCTGAAAACGTAACCATCTAGGCTGTCTACAAGCTCCTTTAAAAGACAGTAACGCTATTTCTCTCTGGACACGACTCAAGGCGTGTGCACGGCTAACGCTAATACAAACACATCTCTAGAATAGCCCGCAGAAACTAGGTGATCCTAACACCAATGTAAAAAGTTTTAACCCTTTCCGACAAATGCCTGTTTTTTTTTCGAACGAACGAACAATTACGCCAAGTCGTCAGAGTTAGCAGACGATTCTTGCAAAATCAGGGCCACTAAATCGTCTTCCGACGGCAAATGCACAGAAAATAAAGGAGGCCTGGTTGCCAAGACCACTCTCGACCACGGCATGGCAGGAAAGAAAAAAAACGCATGACCCTAGTCAGCCATGAAGCAGTTTCCGAACACTGACGCTGAAACTCTTAACCCTCTTGGAAGCAGTCTCGCCCTTGTAGATAATAGCCAAAGAAAAAGCAGGAACAGATTGCCAGCGATAATACATCGCAGCGATAAGCTCTGCAATCTCATGCAAATGTTATCTCCATAGTTCATCCTCTGCTGACACAGTTCCGAAAATCGCGGTGTCGTCTTCTGGGAAACGCAGTAAGCATTAAACGGTTCCCAAGTAACACACAGCTGCCCGCACATTGCTTGGATTCCCATCAAAATTGAAACAACATACTCGCCCACTGAATGCAGGGTGCTTTGCTCAACACCTACTAGCAAGTTAAATGGCGTGTTAATTTAACACTAACTCCTGGAAAACAAACAAGAACCAACGCACGACTGCAGAAAAAAGAAACGTTTTTTTTTTTCACTGCCGGCACCTTACTAGCGAATCGCATGAAACTGTCGTTCACGTAATAAAAAAAAAAGCAAACTAGCTTTGCTTGTTTGAGCTCTCGATTCTAGGATAGTCGATAAAAAAATTTGAACCAGGTCCAACGAACAAAGCCCGCATATTAAAATATGTGCTTAGCGCGGTCTTCCTGCAGTGGCATACGGCACAAACATATATAGACTGCGCACGTTTTGGCTTTAGGTGGCAGGAAATAAAGCTGCCAAAATAAGCACACAGACAAGAAGCTCTAAGTCTTATTTATACCAATAGCTAATGACAAAAAATACCGAGTTGAATTTCTGGAGATTTACCACAATCTCTCGGTTTCAATTTGGTAGATTACGGCATGTATCCTTTTTTTCTCGTGTGTTCGTGGCAATCGTAAACAGCAATAATAATATCGTAACTAACCAACGTCCACGCCTAGACTGGAAAAATAATATATAAAAGGTAAATTAGCGCTCGTAATGCGCACTGAGCGGTTATGGGAGTGCGCTGTTTTGTCAGAGATGAATCACGTACCGAAAAGCTGAAGACGTCGTCCCACCGTTGCCGATCACGGACAGCTCTCAACGAGTCGAAACGCGGCTGTGGTGGGCTGCTTGGCAGCGATTCTCCTCCACAACCATTGGGCGTCACTGATGTACAGCCAAGGGGCGACCGGCTACCCGTGGTCGTTTGGTCAAGTTTTAAGGCAGGGGAAAAGATTACTTCAGTATCATGTATTTGTACATAGCTTATATTGCCGCCCTTCCCCTGTGTTTTCTTCTATCGCTCCCCCCTTTCTTTCCCTCTCCCTGTTTTTTCATTCCCTCTAGCTGCACTTCAGATACTTCGGGCAACGTGTTTTCCTTCTATGTTTATTTTTATTAATAATAAACAGCCACCAAGAACAGCAACAGGGGAGTAAGTTTCTACTGCCGTCATCACACGTGAACAGAAGGAGCAAGTGTGATAGCTCGGATTAGTGGGTAATTCACGTGAGGTTCAAAACAACCAAGGGACAAGACACAAGCGCTGAGCTTAACCAAACGGTTGTAATCGGTTTATGGCAGGGACAGAAAAACGCCAGCCACTTCCCTCCTGGCTAACTCGACGACCCACCCGTGTTGTTGTTGCGACTAAAAGAAGGGTGAAAATGAAATTGCACGGGCCTGCCGACTGGATCGAGCTGAGCCACCACCGCTGCCACGTGCAGATAGACGATAATTCAAAGATATGAGAGGAGAGAGTGAAAGAACCCCCACATTTGTTGTACGGATAAAGAACGATAAGATTCGGAACGAAGGAAAACTCTCTCTGGTCTTTCTCGCTCTCTATCCACTCACGTGAACGCCCGCCTGTTTCTTGGCCTGCGTCGATGGTCTGCCGACGTGAATCCTCTTGTGTGTCAGCTTGTTACAGTCGACGACAGTTGCCGTGATGGTTACCCTAGTGCTTCCGACCTTCTTGCGCGGAGCGGCTCGGTCACCACCCCTACGTGGGACAACGAAAGGGTACGCTTACCTGCGCTGCCTTCAATTATGCCAGGCGTCAAAGCTGCCGCGGTGGCTCAGTGGTTATGGCACTCGGCTGCTGAACCGAAGTACGCGGGTTCGATCCGGGCCGCGGCGGTAGAATTTCGATGGAGGCGAAATTCTAGAGGCTAGTGTACTGTACGAGGTCAGTGCACGTTAAAGAACCTCGGGTGGTCGAAATTTACTACGGCGTCCTTCATAGCCTGAGTCGGTTTGGGACGTGAAACCCCCATAATTCATAAACAATTACCAGGAGTCAGTTAAATGAGGCGTCGCACTGTGGATGGCGTAGTCTCCGCTTTGTCTCTTTGGTTACTGTTATTTGGATACAGAGACAAGTACAGTCACCAACTTTCACAAAGCGCCGAAACGTCGCTGCAAGCTGTAAACCAAGCTAAGGGATGCGAGTGTGGTCAATGGCAAAAAGATGTGAATGAAAATGCATATACAATATTTCGCTTTCTTTTACTGGAATGTTTTGCTGTCATGGAATGCGTGCTGATGCTATTCAATTTCACGCCAACAGGAGTAGCACGAAAGTCATGTCCCAGACAGAGCAGAATGATTTGCAGGGCAAATTATGCTTGGTCCTTTTGTATTGCATGCAATATATTGTATGCAATAGGGTCGCAAAGATAGCTGTTTCAAAATTTTTCACTTCGATTGTAACCACGTGTCTATTTCTACTGTACAGTCGTCAGCACGCCTGTCCAGAGCGCTCGGAAGGCCAGCCTTTGGCTGCATATACTCTAAAAGCTGCCATGCATGTTAGCTATCACCTGCTATCATTAGCACACACCACAGCGCACCAGTCCGACTTTCATCTGGGCAAGTGCGGTCTCCACAAATGACGGTGTAAGAATAACATACTGAGGTGTTGACACACTCCTCCCGCCGCGTGCGAGCGCGCCGCCTGCTCGCGGCCACAATATGTTCGGGGGAGGGAGCAGGTGTTGCCATGGCAACCGGTCGCTAACCTAGAGGGCGCTGCGAAAGGCGGGCCATAAAGCCCCTCGATAATTTGAAAGTAGCGTCTTTCTGTGAACTATGCCGCTGCGCCGCGCACCGTCGCCGATCCTCCTCTCTCACCTCTCCCATCGGCGCTTTTCTCAACGGTGATTGGCTCCGCGGGCATTGCACGCTTGCACTTCGCGTTATTCGCGCTCTTTTAGTGCAGCACTATGCCGAGTTGCTGCTCATTTCAGTGCACAAGCCGGCGTGAAAAAGCCTTTGTTCTTTTCGCGATTCCGAGCGGCAAAAAAGACAGCATTAGAAGAAAAAAGCAGCTGCACAACATCGGCCTCAAGAACTTTACCCCGACGAAGACTGCCCACCAGGGTTGCCAGGTCCTCGGGGAAGAAAAGCGCCAAAAATTTCCGAAAAGTAGCCAAAAAAGTTGCCAAATAGGACAAACATTTCATTTATTAGCCAAAAAAGTCGCCGAGGTAGGAGAAAACGAGAATATTTTTTTACATCGATACATGTGGTAAAGAATTTCTCCAGACAAAAAGATGTTTTACTATGTGTTAACCGAAATAACCGCTGTTTAGGTCGATCTTAAGTGAAAACACCCTGCATTCCGTGTGGCTGCAGTGAAAACACCCTGCATTCCGTGTGGCTGCAAGGAAGAAAGACGTTCGTTATGGGTGACCGAAAGTAAAAATGCCTCCATTCCGGATGCTCACGAAGTAGGCGCTTTATTGTATTGTCACCATGTATTTATTGTATGTCACATGTCACCATTTGAAAACTGTAGGAAGTGTGGCAATCATACCAATCATTTAGAAGGCATCCTTACCTTTCAGCTTCGGGTCGTCCATTCACTGTTTCCGGAATACCCGGCGGGCACTTGCGTTTCCCCATAGCGAAACCAGAGCGCACCGTTCTTTCGCACCCGCTGGACCACAGTCACTTGTCTCCGGACTTTCTTTCCTCGGTGTTCCCGCCAAAAATCGCGTGTGTCATGTACAGTCCTTGCCAAAAGTAACCGGGCAAAGCTGGTTTGTTTCGTAGCGATATGGCAGTCCTTAAAGGTGCACTGAAGAGGAATCTGAACTTGTCTTTTTGCCGCGGAAACTCAATCTACACGTTCCTAGCATTCTTAGAAACTGCGACTTATTGCCCTGTGTGGCCAATTTCATTTCATTTCATTTCATTTATTGGTTTTGTTTGGCCAGTACAGAGACTGCAAACAAGGGAGAGCAAGCTAAAGGCGCCTAGTAGCGCCTGACAGGGGCCTGCCCTCCCCATGTAAAAAAAACAAAACAAAGTGGCACTTGCCAATGGTACAAAGTTTCCATAAGTAACAGAAACTAGAAAAGCAGCGGATATATTGACAACGAAACAGAGATCAAGCATGCATAGAGCTAAGCACAACAAACTAAGATCAAAACATAACAAAGACAAAAACTGATTAGGTAGAAACACACCACAACTAGCTATAACAAAAATATTCATGAACAGTTTTCCTAAACCTGACCTCGGACATATTTTGTAGCGACAATTCTGTTAAATATGGATAGGTGTTTAATGTATGAGGAATTATGTGAATTAATGTAGGGAATTATTTCCCTAATTAAATCGAATTACCGCCCGGCTCCCGCCCTTTTTTTTGAATTCTGCCTCGTAGGGTGGGCGGAGTCGACCAACGCGTGGAGTGCCTTTCACCCAGTCCCGTGGCGGCTTGCCGCTCTAGCCTCGGCGGAGTAATACGTAGTAGTCCGTAGTAGCAAATAGTCCGCGCGTATTTTTATTTCTGCGGGCTTATTTTGCGGCTATATTATCTGCGAATGATACTATTTATTCATGGAAACCTAAAAAACAAAATAAAGCGAAAGCAAAGCCTTCACGGAGCTGGCTGAAAGGAACTTCACGCGTTGGTCGACTCCGCCCATCCTACGAGGCAGAATTCAAAAAAAGGGCGGGAGCCGGACGTTAATTCGATTTAATTAGGGAAATCGGCCATACAGAGCAATAAGTTGCAGTTTCTAAGAATGCTAGGAACGTGTAGATCGAGTTCCCGCGGCAAAAAGACAAGTTCAGAATCCTCTTCAGTGCACCTTTAAGCTCCGAATAAGTTTAAAGTAAGGTGAGCCCTTAACCTCACGTTTTGACACGTTTCGGTCTTTAGGGGTTCAGTGAATGCTTCGTTATGCTGTTGAGAAGTGAAAACCTACTGCTCGGTTACTTTTCGCAAAGGGGGTACATATGCCTACTGGCGCCTCTTTCTGCTTCGTATAGCAACCAATTCTATTTTTAAAGTGCATGTAACATGGCGGTAAAACTCAGTAGTATACGAATTATTAGCAAAAAAAGTCGCCAAAAAGTAGCCAACTCGCCAACCTCAAATTTTCTGTCGCCAGACGCCTCTAAGAGTAGCCAATTTGGCGAGAAATCGCCAAACCTGGCAACCCTGCTGCCCACCTCTGCGAGCAACTGTGCATTTCTTCCAAGCGACTGTGTATACTGAAACTGCATGCATGCGCATCACAAAGCCAACAACCTCACTTAATTCACGGATCATTTTGCGTCGTTATGCGTGTTATTGTTGTCACTTCATGGTTCCGCTCAACGTGCTATAATAGCGGCGGCTGATGCATACAGTGTGTGTGCATGTGTTAGCAAGTGTGGAAGCAAAAGTGTTGGTATGCGTGCAGCGGTATCCGCGGTGCGGTAAATTTTTCGAACATCTGGTAATGGTGCACATCGCAGTAATGCGGCGCATGTCCCGAGCGAGATTTAACCTAGATTTTTTTTTTATTAATGCAACTTGTCTAACGATCTACGCTTATTTGTTGTTTTGCTGAACCGTTACGCTTCTACCAGGGGAGATTATCAATGCCACATTCTCGGAAAAGACCTCATAATGCATTCACATAAATAATTAGTTTTATAATCACTTCAGTGCTTTCCATTGTTTCCTGAATGTACTCAAGTGTTGTAAATATCCAATGCATGCCTTTTTGTATATTCATTGCTACAGTTTGTGATCATTTGCTTTAGTTGAGCATGGTCGCGTAGCCTTTTGTTGAATACATCATCCGCTCAAAAGCTATAGGCCTACATCTGCGCTGTTTAATTTCCCTAAGTATGTTTTTGTTTTCTGTGTTTTGTTTTGAGGACTGCACCCAACGGTTGACAAATGTCCACAGCTGGCTTATTTTCGGTGTAAAACTACATGACTCATCTGTAATAAACATTGCATCTGAAAAACTGTGTGTCATATTGTGACTGTATATATACTCAAGACTGATATTAGTCAGGCACTTGCTTTAGGATAGCCTTGACTGTGGCTGACCAAATTGCTAAGACCCTATAACTTTCTCTTGGGTTTTGTCACGGTCGTTGCTATCAGTTTTTTCTTTCCTAACGTAACATCTCTTTGAGCGGATTTAAAAAGGAATAGAACGTGGGCGGAAAATGCCCAAGTGTGTCAAACTTTGGGGGTGGTCTACCTAAATTTGGAAGCCAACACTGAGTTTCCCATAGTCAAATTAGGTTGGACCCCAATGTTGGTCAAATATGGACGACGTCAAATTAATGGGTACCAGAGAGAAATTTTGGGGATAGCCCACCTAATTTTGGAGCTCACCATTGAATTGGTCATATTAAAATTAGGCTTGACACCAATTTTGATGAAATTCGGACAAGGTCAAATTTCGGTGGTTGAGAGGGCCAAATTTTGGGGTGCGGACAGTTTCCTTGGATGACGGAAAAACGGTGCGCGGATCTTTGGCTCTCGGCTTCGGCTCGACATCACCTCAAGGTCGCCGACAGCGGGTGCTGAAGTCGTTTCATGCTTAATAGAAAAAAAGTTCATATTTGTTTTCAAGCCGCCGCGAAAATTCTCAACTACAAAAACGATTAAGCCGTTGCATGTGCACTGCGCGCGGTGCCGAATCTCAGACTGAAACTTGATGAAAAATTTTAGGACGGCCATAGAAGCAAATGCCCCAGCTTGTTCCCAGCAACCTTCCCACTTCTGAAACTCCACTCGTGAACAACTTCGCTATAATTAGTTCGAAGTGAATCTACATTTAACTAAACATTGGTATGCTGAAAATATTCAGGAATGTTCAAATCTATTGTAGATATTATGCTTCATATACTATGCCGTGTTGAGACAGACGGTATTGAAAAGTAAAAAATAATGTGAGATGTATGTTTGTCGCATGTCTTTCTCGTGTTTTTATTCAATAACAGAGAGTGTAAAAAAGCGCGAACTTAAGAGCGCGCGCATGTGTCAGCCAAGTGCCCGGACGGCGAGCGAGCGATGGCCAAAAAAGCGTGCCGTGTGCAGCGCGCGCAGCCGGCGGGCGAGAATATTCGAGGAGGAAAACGCCGGAGTTGAGGAGAGTGTCGCTACTTTCATATTATCGAGGGGCTTTACGGGCCCACGCTTGGCGGCTCGGTCCGGCGTGGCGCGGCTCTGCGCATGTGTTCCTGCCACATTTATGAGTGTGCGGCTGCACTTCTGTGCTGTTTTAAACGCATTCTTTTATTTTGCAACAAGACCGTGCTGCGCAATGGGAAGAAAGTGCTTCGTGCCCAACTGCAGTTCGGGGTACCGGACTTTAATGCCCACTGACCATGTGTGCGCCAAGCATTTTGCAGAGGACGCGATATCCCGGGCATATTACGCGGAGTTCGATGGAAGAGTGCTACTTGACGCGGAAGAGAGGCCCGTGCTTTCCAGAAATGCAGTTCCTACCTTATTTTTGAACTGTCCCAAGTATCTCACGCGGCAAGAGATACCTAGAAAGCCACCTCGGAAGCCACCTAGAAAATTCCTTTTATCCGGAATTGTCATTAATATGTTTTAACATGCCACATTTTTTGCTACATTTACTGTTTAGGTTACATCGAAAACTGCTGTTATCGCGCTGTGACACTGATTATATCTTGAACATTCACCCAGTTACATCATTTTTTGTTTGCCCTGGGCATATGGTGTCAATACAGTTCTGAAATTTTTTTTATTGTTTTTAAATTGTGGGAGTACAGGACAGTCCAAGCATCTGAGATGGTGATTTCCTCGTATTTTTTCACCTCATTGTGAGTTTCGAAAGCGTACTTGGCTGAACGCTGACCCGTGAACACGTAAGTCCTTCAAGAGCCATTTAGCCTCCTGTAGAAAGGAGCTTAATGAAAATTATGCCCGTTCTAACATGCGCTGACAGCGCACAGTACACGAGCCCCTAGAATTTAGCCTCCATAGAAATTCGACCGCCGCAGCCGGGATCGAACCCGCGTCTTTCCGGTCAGCAGCCGACCACCATAACCACTGAGCCACCGCGGCGGCCGATAAGAATGGAGCAAGAAAATTTCCGGTGCGGCAATTTTCTACCATTGCGAGCGGAAAATGGTACCGGGACCCCCACTTACATTCGTTGTGCTTAGAGCTATGAGTAGATCGAATGAAACAGGAACCGAGCGAGGAAGCGAAACGTGTATGGGCTTCGAGTGCTGTTCGACCGAGTCCATATCTTTAACTGCTTTACACACGATAATTTCATACAAACATAGTTTTCAGACTGGCACACTACTGATTTTAATTTCAAGCAAGGAATTTCCTTACAGTTTTGAATTCAATTCACGCCACCATAGCGAGAATCGAGCTGGAGCAGCGGAACCTCAAGGCGCCAGCACCGCTCAACTGGGCCCGCTGACATCTGCGCCATCTGTCGGCTTGCAGCCGAACTGCAAGGCACACCCCGCCGCGGCCGAACATAATAGGGGTGCTCGTGCGGGCGCAGTGTCAACACCGCAGTATTCTTGCACCGTGCCACAAATCTACTGGCTTCGGTTCACGATTACGCGTCCTGGAGAATTTTGTCGCCGACTGTACATGCGCACGCCTGCTGATAACGTCTGGTTTAAGATAACGTGCATCTGAGCATGCGTCGCCGCCCTGGTGACACTGCCATCATCACTATCGCCCCGCCGGTCCGCAGCCGCGATCGCCGGTACAAACTTTGCAGCTTGCGGAACCAAAGCCGAGATAACACGTCTGGACGCAGGCTGCAGCAAAAATTTCCCGAAACGTACTGTTTCGGAATTTCGTTTAATTACCAGGGTAGTCGGTAGGTGCAAGGAAAAGCCAATGCCAGAGCTCAGCGCCTACATTCGCAAGCATGCTAATGCGGATCGCAAGAGCGCAATCTCCTCCCTTGCCTCTTAAAGCTCGGACATGAGCTTTAATTGCGAAAGCAATACTACTTGCCCTTTCCAGGATGACCACCATCGTGCCGCGGCGGTGACCACCATTGACCTTCATTTGACCTTGATTGCATTAGATTGGATTACATTAGATTGGATTGGACTGGATTAGATTACACTAGATTAGATTGCATTGGATTGGATTAGATTGCATTGGATTGGATAGGAGTGGATTGGATAGCATTGGAATGGATTGGATGGGATTGGATTGCATAACCGATGCATCACCACAAGTCTAACCACAAGCACCACCACCAGCTACACTACCAGCTGTACCATGGCGTAGGTACGGATATTCATGGCAAAACAGCGCGGAAAAAACACGAGGACGGAACAAACACGACAACACGAGCGCTGACTTTCAACTGACGATTTATTACGCACATGTGTACATATATCGCATTCCCGCCAAACACTAAACAGAACAAAAAAAACACTGCATCATCACTGAAAACATTAAATCTACATATCTACAAATGCATGCTCCAAAAAGGCTGTCATCCCATACGTCCACGCATTTTCACACCGTCTGAAGAAAGTGGGGCGAAAATTTCAAATTGATGTGGTATTTTCGTCTCGCAGAAAATTAAGCAACATTTGCCGAGCTGTGCAGCGGAAGCGAGAGGCCCTACTAGGAAGGAGGATCGGTGGTGGTTGTACCACAGCACACGTAGAGAGGAGGGTTGAGTGCATCGAGGGTGTTGTTTATAAGATTCCCCTTTCTCGCGGTGGGTGGTATGTTGGTCAGACTGGGAGATGTCTAAACGAACGCCTGAGGGAGCACCATAATTCTTTGGACAAGGCTGCCGGTTCGAATTTGGCGCTTCACTGCAGGCAACCTGAGCACACGTGCGCCCCATTGCTTCATCAGACATCCGTCATCTTCAAACATAAGGATCAGATAGTAAGAGAAATAGTAGAGGCGTATCACATTGACAAAGGGGGTACAGCATGCATTAGTAAGCCCTCATTATCACTGGCTAACCGCGAAATCACCTTTTTGGAGCATGCATTTGTAGATATGTAGATTTAATATTTTCAGTGATGATGCAGTGTTTTTTTTGTTCTGTTTAGTGTTTGGCGGGAATGCTATATATGTACACATGTGCGTAATAAATCGTCAGTTGAAAGTCAGCGCTCGTGTTGTCGTGTTTGTTCCGTCCTCGTGTTTTTTCCGCGCTGTTTTACCATGGATAGTAATAACCAACTTGCCCACCTTTCTGTACTTCTAAATGTACGGATATTGCTTTCGCAATTACCGGGATTAACCAAGCTAAGCCACAGATAATTTTTTATTGTCGTTCATGACCTTTTCAAGCTCTGAGATGAGCTTTGGGTTTTCAGCTGCCATCTCGACGAGACGGTCTGCCCCGGCGACCTCCCTGGCCTTCTAGGCAGTCGGGACTTCCTGGCAGCTTCGCTGTTTTTCCTACGGCGTTCCAAGTAATCCGGGCCCTTGTAGTCTTTCGGATCGGAACTCTGGCGTCTCATCGGACCGACGGTGCTGGTGCATTGCTCAGGAGGACCCCCCACACAGGCAGAGCCGCCGGTGACGCTTTGAGAGACCGTAGGGGAAGACGAGTTGCTGCTATCCGACGATGTACGGATGTTCGTCACTGTACTTGAACCGAAAGACTTCATGGCGTCGTGCATGGGGTACGAGAAGGCTTGCGAGTTCCATTTCGGCGGCCGACAAGGTACCAAGAGTCCAATATATTCTGCATGGGAAAAGAAAAAACACAAAAGAAAAGCTTTAAAAGGACTGAACACTTACCAAAACGTGTCATAAGATTATGGTGGAAATAAAAATGTCGTGCTTCTAATTGTGAGAATAGAGCACTCCAGTATCTAGGAAACGAGAATTTATTATCGTAATTTGCCATTGAAAATCGTAAAAAAGCCACCTAGAGGTGAAACTCGAAATTATCGCTGTAGCCTACCATGTTACCACACCTCGGTAAAATATCGGTTGCTTTAAGTTCGCAGTTGTTTATTTTCTATTTGGAGTGTTCATGTGTTTTTGTTTATATTTAACGCTCTCTCCAGTGCGCCCTTCGACGAAAAGCAAAGCTTCCTTCGCATCATCGGTCATGCGCTTTTGGCTTTTGTGACTAGATGACGCCAGAATGTTTTGAATTTCTCGTGTAGATCACAGAGCGGCAACCACAGCCTACTAAAACGTTCGTCGACCAGGGGTTAATCGACTTTTGGAGTAGAAACTTCAATGGACGCTACTCCCCAATGGGCACTGAAACTTCATTAGACGTCCGCAGGACGTCTCAAACGTCCCCAGTTCGTCCTGGGGAGTTTCTGTGTTTATTGGGTCTATAAATTAGAAATGTGTTTTTACTGTGGGTGAGATTTGTATAAGTTTTTGGTACAGCACTTCTGCCCACGTGCAAACACGTTCGCTGAGCGTGGTTTCCAGCGTCGGGATGCATATATAAAACGAGCGCACGCATAGATTAAAAAAATGGTGGTAAACATCTTCTACACCATTTCCAACAAAACCGCTGCGGAATACAGCACCTTAGACAGCAAGCTTTCCGTTGTGCTGAAAGAAATTGGGTTGCTAAGGTTCAGTGTGCCGTCCCTTTAAAAATTACAGCCGATCTAGCTTACTTGCCCAGTTGTGAAGTGTGCGTGCTTGCACGTCGCGTTTGATTTCGCTTTCAGGTCGAGGTTGGGGTTTAGAGATAACGCTGCAGGCAAATATCGACGAAATCGGTGACTGAGCACCTCAGTGGTGGCGCACTATAAAATTCTCGATTCGCGCCGACGCACCACCCGCGTCAGATTCGCGCCGTATCGACGGTATCAATAGACAGCTCAGCTCCATTCAACTACGCCTGTATCCGCACTCCACGTTTTCTCCCTGCTAGACTTGGTGAAGGCAGGCCTACACGCAGACACCCACCAACCCAGACGAGGTCCCGAAAACTGCAGTCTTTACCCCTTTCGGCTTGTTCAAGTTTCCCTTCATGAGCTTTGGCCTGAGGAACGCGGGACAAACCTTTGAACGCTTAATCGACGAAGACGTCCGTGGCCTCGACTTCTGCTTCTTCTATCTTAACGACATATTGGTCTTTTCCCGTAACGTCGAACACTACACGCACCTTCGGCATCTGCTCCGCCGTCAGCGCAACGGCGAGGCACGCGGCGCGTACACCCTCTGCGGGCTGTGACACCACTCGGCGCATGCCCACAGCTGGCGGAGCGGTGGTGCCACGGCTCAGCGCACAGCCACGCTGACCTCGCGAAGTGGCTGGCGTAGTGTAGCTATCGCTACAAAACCGCCTTTTTCATTTGAACTGTTGTTTATTGCAAGCCATGGACAAGACAGTAGTGATGCAAAACTATCGCAAAATTGACTATCGATAGTATTATCGATAGTAATACTACCGATTCTACTATCCCTTTCGGCCCTGGCGTTGTCAATTGACACCACAATACAAATATTACGCTCACGTCTCAGTAACAGAAGAAAATACTATTAATTTTTATACAATAGTTCCTTAGGGATCCCTGCTGCTATCGACATCGCTGTTCACAGACTTCAATTGAGCTGTGCGGTCTAAAGAAGTAGCAGCATGGGAGGCATGGAGTGAAGAAGCCGAGGTGTAGCAAATTTGTTCATTTTTATCTCACTAACCATTCGTTCTTCTGCGCTCAGATTTTCTTATGTTGCGTGAAACGCCTATCCAAGCTCACATAGCCGTAGGAAATATTACTGAATGCGCAGACACTGCGTTCGAACACATTTTTGAGTGCGATTTTGACACCATCAGGGCTCAACGGTTGCCAGCGGTGGCCATTGAGTGATGATGGGTCATCTTTGTAGAATAGAATCCGCTAGTATTTTAGCAGATGCACCTATACTAACGGCCTTTTTAGACTGCTGACATGAATGCTCATTACAGAAAATGGACAAAATCTTAAAATTTGCTTTTTGATGAATTGTAAAATGGAAATTTTCGCTATTATACATGATGAATATTCGGACTGAGCCTGGAAATGGCCATGCGGATGTCGGCGAACAGCAACCGGACCAAAGGAATAGCGAGAACAAATGCACGCCTGACTTTGCGCTTTTATTCCCTTTTTTTACCTCTATCCTCCTCCCGTGAGCTGTGAGCATCGACACTGAGCTGCAAGAAGCGACCGCGGTATTTACACTGAAACTCGCGCTCCGCCGCTCGTGCAGCACGTGTGGCGCGCCCTCGACGCTCGTATCAATGCAGCGTGTTTGGCTGTGTTTTCTTGAGAAAGCGTATTTGGTGTGCTGATAATCAGCTTCTGCTTTCTCCCCGGCCGAGAGATATCCCGAACTCATAAGCCTATGGATGAGATTGAATTTCCTGTCACCTGTAGGAGCATTCGGTCAAGGCACAGACACGACGAGATTATGTTCCACTTTATGAATTATTCTATAGCAAACAGCTGGTTTGAAAACAAGCGCAAGCTTAGAGCTGTTTTATTCCGGAAAAAGTAATGACATTATAATTATTATAATATTATAGTAAAATAGATTTGCGATGCTGATATGAGTTGCGTGATAAAACCACCCGCCCTCGCTGTCGTTTCTAAGTCAAATATGCTCGCTATCGTCCTCGGCACGAATCGCTTGTGTGCCGCGCTGTAAAAATGACGAACTTTTGGAAGTTTTGTGAAAGAACCTGCTAAAAAGTAAAAGAAAGAAAATTGATAGCACTGAGGCGACCAAAACACTGGAGCATGGCGAAAGTAACACGTCCACATACCATATCGCTGGCTATTGTGACGTCCATGACATCAAAGTAATTTCCGCGCGTAAATAATTACAACTCGTGAAGGAAATTTTTCTCGCAGCAAGATCTCATGACGCACTTCCACAATCAAACTTCTGCACATTTATCTTTGCTGGATGACACAATCGTGCGGACAAGATTTGATGACGCGACATAGATATCTAATGCATTCGGATTAATAAAGCTAGATATGCCTACAGTGCTGGTTCTCTGTTGCCGCTACATATCAATGCTTTCCTGGCCGATCCTCTGCAGCAAACCCTTTCGGCGACGTATGAATGCCCAAAAAACATTGTTGCTGACTTATACAAGGTGGCTGCCATATTATCATAAGGCGGCAACTCGTACAAAGCACTAAAGCACAAACTGCTGGGCTAATTCGTTTTACATGGCAACCAAACAACGCAACCGTGCACATACATGGATATTAACAAACTAGGCAACACAGTGCTCAATAAAAAACGACGTTTATTTGGATTCTGTAACCAGAATTTTTCCGTGCAGACAACTGCATTAACTGCAGTTAATGGAGTCGATTCTCTAACCACAATGTGCAATACGACTACGTTGAGCTATATGGACAAAAAATTACGACCGCAAGTGGCCGAATACCCAACTTGCAGAATAACGAGCGCCCTCTACAATTTTCCAACCAAAAACCCTCGTACGCAGACGGCAATCTCGCATTCTTCTTCGAAAAGGTTAGGAGAGACGTCCGTTTATCTGTATGGGAGGGAAATTGTTGAAAGGACACAATAGAGCCGAGGCGCGAACGACAGGAGCGGGTCGAGACAGGTACTCGTCATGGGAATGCAGCATTGTAACCCTGCACAACTTTCCTTTACACTCTACCTCGAAAGCTGGCAATGCCCGGTGGGGCTTCAGGTTCTCGCGGATTTGGGGGCAGCCCCGCACACCTTTTCGAAGGACGCTGACTCATCTCCCCTCGCGCTAAACCCTTCAGGCAGCAGGGCAGGAAGCGAAAACGTGTCTGTAAACGAGGGTTTTTGGTTGGAAAACACCTTTCTGTAGGCCAGCTTTCCCGCAATATTGCAAGTTGTCCATTATGGTAACGTTTTCAAAAAGCAAGCGCCGCTCCTGCGTCCATCCTCCCTTCTGTGTTTGTCCATTGCATCCGCTATTATGCTGCCTGAAAACGTATCCATCTAGACCGTCTGCAAGTTGTTCTAAAAGATGTAGTAACGCTATTTTTTCCGGACTCGACTCAGCCATACGTGCACGGCTAACGCTAGTATGAACAGATCTCTATTATAGCCCGAAGAAACGAGCTGAACTTAATAACAACGTAAATAGTGGTAACTGTATCTGAAAAATGCCTTGTAATTTCCTCAAACGAATAATTACGCCAAGTCGCCAGAGTTAGCGGGTGATTCTTGCAAAATCAGGGCCACTAGATCCTCTTTTTACGGCAAATGGACAGAAAATAAAGGGAGCCTGGTTGCCAAGACCGCCCTCGACCACGGCATGGCATGAGAGAAATAAAAAACGCATGACCCTAGTCAGTGGTGAAGCAGTTTCCGAACATTGACGCTGAAACTCTTAACCTTCTTGGATGCAGACTCGCCTTTAGATATTAATAGCTAAAGAAAACCGGCAACAAAATGACAGCGATAAACTTCTGCAACCTGATTCAAATGCTATCTGCGTAGTTCATTCTCTGCTGGCATAGTTCCGAGAATCGCGGTGACGTCTTCTGGGAAACGAAGTGAGCATCAAACGGTTCCCAAGTAAAAATAGACTACAGCCCTAACATTAGTTGGATTCCTGGTAAAATATAATCGTATGAAACTGCCGTATACGATATAAAAAAACAAAACAAAACAGGTTTGCTAGTTTGACCTCTCGAGTCTAGGAGAGTCGACAAAACAAATTGAACCATGGTCCAACGAACACAGTCCGCATACTAAAATCTGCTTAGCGCGGTCTTCCTGCTATGGCATACTGCACTAACATACAGACTGCGCACGTTTTGGCTTTAGGTGGCAGGAAATAAAGCTGCCAAAATAAGTGCACAAAGAAGAAGAACTCAGTCGTATCTACACCAATAACTAATGACAACAAATACCAATTTGAATGTCTAGAGATCTACCACTACCTCTCGAGTAAATTCAAGACGGTCCTTCCTTTCTTCGGAGGCACTGGGCTCTCCGAACGTGGTTATTCGGCGGTGATGAAGGAGGAGACGGTCAATGATGCAATGAAGACAAGAAGAGGAAATATATTTACATGTATGTACAAGGGCAAACTGAGTTACAGAAACAAAGTCACAATCTCACTGCAACTTAATGGGACATTCTCACTCTACCTCACCTTGCTTGTCGACCGGAGGGTTGCGGTTTAGGTGCGTGTAGAAGCACGGGCCAAGCACGGAGTCCTTCTCGAGATGACAGCGCAGAAACATCGACAGGACACAGAATAGACGACACCACGAGTCCTTCCCGAGACTACACAAGACTAGGTCTGATCCAGTGGTTTTGCATGCATTTTTATATGCTTTACAGATACAGAAGTTAGGGCGGTTATGTTTGAAGGCCCGCCCCAGACTTCGCTGACCAATGAAATTTCAATATACAATAGCCCCAGCCGCTGTAGGTTAGGCTTGAACCCAGGGCTTGGGAAAGCGAAAAAAGAAACACAAAGAGAACATTTCAGGACTCACTCTCCACGCGGGACTCCTCGCCCTCTCAGCGTGATTCTCTCCCTTCTCCACTCTTGTCGCCACACCCGCGTGTAGCATCTCCAAGAAAGACGACAACAGGGCGAGTCACGTGCTGAATCATCTTATGAGTGTGGAGTAGCAGAGGCAGGAAACGAGCCCCACGGTGCTTCGGTGCTGTCAATCATGCCAGCAAACAAAAGGGCCCTTCGCGGAACGCCCAGTTCCCATGTTCCCAGTTTCCGGAAAGTGGTACAGGAATCCCCTGGCACGTTTTCTTAGAGCCCCGGTAGCCGGCAGACGTGGCGACCCTGCTAAGTGGGCAGACACTTCCGGGCTTTTGTATATATTTGTGGTGGACGCGGGAGCGGAGCAGGTGGTTTTACCAAGAGATCTCAGTGTAGACCGGAGGCGCGCAGTGGCCTCAAGCTAAAGTTAAGAAAGAGGGTGGGGGCCTCACATCTCGTTTTCACATTGGTAGATTACGGCGGGTATCCTTTTTCTCTCGTGTCTACGTGGCATTCGTAAACAGCAATAATAACATCGTAACTATCCAACGTCGACACCTAGACAGAAAAAATTGGACAACTTGCAAAATTGCGGGAAAGCTGACTTAGAGGAAGATGTTTTCCAACGAAAAACCCTCGTTCACAGACACGTTTTCGCTTCCTGAAATGCTGCATGAAGGGTTTAGCGCGAGGGGAGATGAGTCAGCAGCCCTGCACTGTGTCCTTCTTCGAAAAAATGTGCGGGGCTGCCCCCAAATCTGCGTGAACCTGAAGCCCCACCGGGCATTGCCAACTTTCGAGGTAGAGTGTAAAGGAAAATTGTGCAAAGATTACAATGATGCATTCCCTTGACGAGAACCTGTCTTGACCCGTTCCTGTCGTTCGCGCCTCGGCTCTACTGTGTCCTTTCTACAATTTCCCTCCCATACAGATAAAGGGTCGTCTCTCCTCTCCCTTTTCGAAGAATAATGCGAGATTTCCGTCTGCGTACGAGGGTTTTTGGTTGGAAAATTGCAGAGGGCGCTCGTTATTCTGCAGTTGTCCATTAGCACTGGTAATGCGCAAGGAGCGGTTATGGGAGTGGGATGTTTTGTGAGAAAACAATCCCATACCGAAAAGCGGACGATGTCGTCCCACCGTCGCAGACCACAGACAGCTCTCAATGAGTGGAAACGCGGCTATGGTGGGCTGCCTGCTTGCGATTCAAGGCTCCGTGCGCTGGTATGGTGGAGCCAGCAGCGACCGCATCGCCAGCGCCCCCGCACGGCACTCCCCGCGTTAACTGGATGCCCAGTGTGTATCCGTCAACCCGTCCGCATAGCAGACGCGCGGTGACATCGTTGCGAGAATGGCATTTCGGCTGGACACCTGCTTTTATGCGGATTTGTGCAATGTTCGAAATTACCCATCTTTCCCCGCTGAAAATGAGAAGGCGGGAAATGGAGCATACATTGGATAAAAGAGAGATGTTATTCTACAAAAAGGTCGTCCAAAATGATCTTTTCTTTTTTTTAAAGAAATAAAGTATTTATTTAGCATAAAACTTGAAATACAAACACACAACTTCAGGGACCCAACAAAATTTGTTTAAGGGTCCCGACCACTATAAGCTATTACATATGACGTAGACGGCAGCAACAAATAAGGCAAATATATGGCAATAAGCATGTTACAGCAGTAGGCACTGGATACTAGTGAAAATATCAAATAAACATGTTATAATTAGAAAAAAAAAACACAAACCACCGCACTAAAGAATGTAGACTAGGTTGAATTTAGTAGAAAATGTTTTAATTGTTTCTGAAAGCCATGAAGTGTAGGTGAAATTTGAACATTATAATCAAGACTATTCCACAGATAAGGACCCGTAAATTGCAACGTTTGTCGACCATAATTTGTGTGTATTGAAGGAAGCAAGAGCCGATGTCTTGTAGTAGACGTGTTGGTGCGTAGTGAGTGACGATGAGATAATCGCAATTTCCCTCATTACAAAAGGCCTGGCAGCAGTTCAACGGTTTGTTTTTGTTTGGATTGCTTTTATTTATGTTCCTGAGCAGAAGTTATGAATCGTTGATGAAGGTGGCATTAAGAACGAAAAGTGCGCGTTAGCCTTTCGACAGCACACCTCAGCACTCAGCCATGTCCTTACGTCACCAAGGATATTCCGTAGTGCTGCAACTTCTTACGGTAAGCTTCGCGGCCTGCTTAATGTATTTGGTCACTGAAAATGTGCTGTACAGCGGTTTAAACTGACCACTTGTTGTAATTCCTGTCATCTTCTTTACAAGTCTTTTTTCCAATCAAAAAGGTCTCGTCCCCGAAAACACCCTGTATAATTAGAAGAAACGAAAAAAGGCAAGTTCCTCCTTCCATGTTAACTCAGGAATGTTTCCAGTAGACTGTAAGATGACTCAGGGAGGGGTGTCCAAAGCGTACATGGGTTGACGACCCCCTATCTACCAGTATAATAGAGGGCGAAGGGGATAGTCCATCGTCTTGCTTTTCCAGTACGACTGGTTTCGGGCCATTCTTCAGGCTTCAGCCTTGAAGAGCGACTCGCAAATGTGAATGCGCCGTAAAGAGACGCCTGCCGTTTTTCGTGTCCGGCAGGACTGCGAGAGTGTCATCCGGGAAGGAGATCTTTCACGGGAAAACAAACCTTGCAAAGAAGGTGGCTTAAAAATTTCCCCAAGTGGTTCCTAACATATGTAGTAGCAGTGTCTTTGCAAGATGCGATGCAGTTCTGTTCCAACTTCCACATGACGATGCAGGAAAGAAGATGGAAAAAATAGCCAGACAGGAGTTGGCACATGGGACGACAATTCACGAAGTAACTTCAGCACAAACCTAATGATGACGTGCTACATCTAGTTTCTGTTGCTTTCAGGTTGGGCTGATCATCGATTCTGAGCAGTCATGGCTGTGTTGCAGTCCCGACGGCAGTGTGATATCGGGCGGCACATTTCAACTTGTTGAAATTAAGTGCCCTTAAGTCTAAGGAACAAGTATCTGATTGACAAAGGCAAAGAAATCAGCTATGTGCCATTCATTATGTGAATGGACACTTTCAGTTGCGTAAACACCCATTCGTAGTACACGCAGATAATGATAATGCTGTATGTCCTGAGAATTGACACTGCTTTACTTTATGTGTATTGTCCTCAGAGAAGCATAGCTCTAACAATCAAAAAGGACGAAGCATTTCTTGCCGACTATGTACCAAAGTTAGAGGACTTTTATTTCAGCTATTTCCTGAAAGCACCGATTAAATGAATGCCCAACGGCATTTTGACTATCGCTGTCTGCAAACTGAACGAGAGTTGCATCCACCTTTTGACCCCACCTTTCGCCCCCTCTGTTAACCAGGTGGCGCCACGCGGATGGATAGGAGCGCCCCCTTTGAAACGGGGTGGTGTTAATTGCCACCATGCTGAGCATTTCTTTCTTTATTTTTGTTCAACTGTGCTGTTAATTCTCATTAAGATTCGCCATCTTCTTTCACTACGGTTTTCTACACTTCTAACCTTATGTCACATCTCTGCTTTTCAGCCACCAATCGCTTTCTGCTAACTTCCACTGCTGATTTAATTACATGATCATTGTTATCTTTAAACCCTAGGGCCTCAGGAAGAGTGACTGTGGCTGCATCGACATCCGGATGGATACCATCACATTTCAGTATGAGGTGTTAAATTGTTTCCACAGATCTACCACACACTGCACATGTGTCAGGAGGCTTGCGACGAAGCCGTGGAAGAGGACGTCGGTTGACTCCTGGACGATATGTCCAGCGGCAGCTCCTGGTAGGCTTGCGGCCCATTGGCAGAGCTTTGACTGCATGAATCCAACTCTGCAAGAATCCAACTCGAACGGGGCAGCTGGGGAGTTCCATTTCGGCGGCCAAGGTAAGAGTCCAATGTCTTCTGCACGGGGAAAGAAAAAACACAAAAGAAAAGCTTTAAACGGACTGAGCACTGACCAAAACGTGTCATAAGTTTATGGCGGAAATAAAAATGTCGCGCTTCTAATTGTGAGAATAGAGCACTGCAATATCAAGGAAACGAGAATTTATTATCGTAATTTGCCATTGAAAATCGTAAAAAAGCCATCTAGCGGTGAAACTCGAAATTATCACTGTAGCCTACCATGTTACCACATCTCGGTAAAATATCGCTTGCTTTAAGTTCGCAGTCTTTTTTTTCTTTCTGGAGTGTTCATGCTTTTTTTTATATTTAACACTCTCTCCAGCGCGCCCTTCGACGAAAAGAAACGCTTCCTTCGCGTCATCGGTTATGCGCTTTTGGCTTTTGTGACTAGATGACGCCAGAATGTTTTGAATTTCTCGTGTAGATCACAGAGCGGCAACCACAGCCTACTAAAACGTTCGTCGACCAGGGGTGAATCAACTTTTGGAGTGGAAACTGCAATGGACGCTACTCCCCAATGGGCACTGAAACTTCATTAGACGTCCTGCGGACGTCTAATGAAGTTTCCGCACGAAGTGTCCGCAGGACGTCTAATGAACCATCGTCGGGAGGCATATACAGAGAATTCCGTTTTTATCTGGCGGATTTCAAACTTACCTGTGAGCAAACTACTGGCCTAATCGAGTGCAAACTTCACTCACGGGGCAGAATATTATGGTCTACGTTCTTTGAGACGTAATTAAACGTCGGTACTTGCTTGCATTTCGTGAAATTAAGAAAAAACTGCTGTCAACTGCGAGTAAAGCTGGAGCCGAGCAGCTGGTTTGACAGGGCGTGCCATCTACCGGAAGGCGAGATTCGATGAGCAGACGAGCCGCATCTTCGATGCTAGCGCGCTACTCCCCTCCCACCCACTGAGCCGGGACGTCGTTTGCCTTGCCTTCCGGCAGATGGCGCGCCCTGTCAAACCAGCTGCTCAGCTCGCGTATAGCTCGCGTCTGCGACAGCTTTACTGGCAGTTCACAGCAGTTTTTTTTCTTAATTTCAGGAAATGCAGGCAAGTGCCGAGGTTTAATTAAGTCTCAAAGAACGTAGACCATAATATGCTACCCCGTGAGCGAAGTTTGGTCTCTATTAGGCCAGTAGTTTGCTCACAGGAATTTTTTAAAATCCCCCAGAAAAAAATGGAATTCTTTGTATAAAACGAGTGCACGCATAGTTAAAAAACAGAGGGTAAATACCTTGTACACCGTTTCCAACAAAACCGCTGCGGAATACAGCACCTTAGACAGCAAGCTTTCCGTTGTGCTGAAAGAAATTGGGTTGTTAAGGTTCAGTGTGCCGTCCCTTTAAAAATTACAGCCGATCTAGCTTACTTGCCCAATTGTGAAGTATGAGTGCTTGCACGTCGCGTTTGACTTCGCTCTCAGGTCGAGGTTGGGGTTTAGAGGTCAGGCTGCATGTAAAGATCGACGAAATCGGTGACTGAGCACCTCATTGGTAGCGCACTACAAAATTCTGGGACTTCTTAAAGGTACGGACACACTGTCGTAAAACCGCGCGCGGCACGCCGGCGGCGGCAAGGCGCTTGCTGCGAAACCTGCCGCGCAGCGGATGGGTCGAGGAGCCATTTTCGGCGTCTTGCCGCGTGCCGCGGAGCGGGGAGACCAATGAGGGGCGACCGGCTTTGTCACGTGGGGAGCGTCTGTGTCGCCACCTCTTGTCGTCTACTTAAGTTTACAGTGAACTAGAATATTCTAGTTCACTGTACTTAAGTTACATGCCGGCGGTGTCGCGCGCGCGGACCTCGACATCGTCATCGAGGTCACTTTGCCGCAGCCGTCGGCCCCCGTCCAGGCTGTCGCCGCACCGCTTAGAGGTGCACTGAAGAGGAATCTGAACTTGTCTTTTTGCCGCGGGAACTCAATCTACACGTTCCGAGCATTCTGAGAAATTTCGATTCATTGCCCTGTGTGGCCGATTTCCCTGATTAAATCGAATAAACGTGCGGCTCGCTTTTTTTTTTCATTCTCCCAGTACGGTGGGGGGAGTCGACCAACGCGTGGAGTGCCTTTCACCCAGTCCCGTGGCGGCTTGCCACTCTGCCATCGGCGGAGTAATACGTAGTAGTCGGTAGTAGCAAATAGTCCGCGCGTATTTGTATTGCTGCGGGCTTATTTTGCGGCTATATTATCTGCAAATGAAACGATTTATTCACGGAAACATAAAAAACAAAATAAAGCGAAAGCAAAGCCTCCACGGAGCTGGCTGAAAGGCACTCCACGCGTTGGTCGACTCCGCACACCGTACTGGAGAATTAAAAAAATAAAGGCGTGAGCCGGACGTTAATTCGATTTAATTAGGAAAATCGGCCACACAGGGCATAAATCGCAGTTTCTAAGAATGCTCGGAACGTGTAGATCAAGTTCTCGCGGCAAAAAGACGAGTTCAGATTGGCGCCGTATCGACGGTATCAATAGAAAGCTCAGCTCCATTCAACGACGCCTGGATCAGCACTCGCCGACGCACCAGCCGCAAAGCCGTCGCCACTTCACTCTGTCCCGAAGAAGACCGAAGGCTGGCGGCCCTGTGGGGAGTACTGCGCCCTCAACGCCGGCACCATTCCCACCGGGTACACCGTTCACCACATACAGGACTTCGCCCATCGCATTTATGGCTGCCACGTTTTCTCCCTGCTAGACTTGGTGAAGGCAGGCCGGCACGCAGACACCCACCAACTCGGAAGACGTCCCGAAAACTGCAGTCTTTACCCCTTTCGGCTTGTTCGAGTTTCCCGTCACGAGCTTTGGCCTGAGGAACGCGGGAGAAACCTTTCAACGCTTAATCGACGAAGACGTCCATGGCCTCGACTTCTGCTTCGTCTATCTTGACGATATATTGGTCTATTCCCGTAACGCCGAACACTACACGCACCTTCGTCTACTTTTCCAACACCTCGATGACCACGTTTACTCGTAAATGTCCCAAAGAGCGCGCTCGGCGCTAAAGTCGTCAATTTCCTCGGCCATGAAGTTTCATCAGAGGGAACTCGACCTTTGCCTCTAAGCATCTCAGACCTGCAAAATTACCCCCAACCCACCACCGATAAAGACCTTCGCCGTTTCCTCGGCATGCTGAACTTTTACAGCCGTTTCTTGACGCATAGCGAAAAATCCACGAATAATGCCCAGAGAAGCAACCAAGGAGGCAGGTGGGCCCCCTAGGCCAAGTAAATCTTGTGGCATCATCACAACTTGCCCGCCGGATTGTGAGTAAACTGTTCACTGTGGCCGTTAATGATTCGTCGATAGAGGTTGCTCGGGGAGAGCAACCGGGGTCTCACGAGCCCCACCGATGGCAGTGCCTGCCATCGCTGGGCAGTGGTGCAACGCTTAACATCTGTACCACTGCACCAGGAGTAGTGTGAGGATTTCCAGGGATGTATGAATGTCAAGTAGAGAATGACCAATTGTGCACATATGGGCATTAACCAATTCAAGCTATCTCACCACACCCTTAAAGGGGTGGAGACACCAAATTTTGAAGCTATAAAAAGCCTGCTATGGGATTCCTATGTATGCAAGGGCACTCACAGCCAGGTGTTGGACACAACAAACGCTTAAAAAATATTTTAATTCGGTTCCAAAGATTACCTTAATGCTCACTCTCACGATCTAGAGCCATCGCTAGCGCCATCAACCCTGACGTCACAAGGTGGGAAGAAAAATTAAAGTTTTAGTGACGTCATACCAAAATACAGTGACGTACGATGAGCGGGGCACAGCCGCGTGAGCGCAGTCGACGCACCAGCGAGCCGCATTTGCTGCTAACCGCCCCTCGCTCGGTTTGCGGCGCGCCGTTGCGAGCAGCGTCGCACCGTCCGATTGCAGCTCGCCGCCTGCGTCCGGCCTGCTAGATGTCAACGGCGGGCCGCTCGCAGCAAACGCAACGACGGGAAGCGTCAGCGTCATGATGACATAGGGCGCACTCCTTGGAGCCGGGCGGCCTGCGCAAGTCTTCGTGCCGACAGCCGGCATCTGAAGAACGCGATAGTTTTGTTTGTTCACGTTCATAGCAAACCCTGGGATATATGAATATCAAAAATGCATCGTTTCTGACGATCGTTGGCAAATACCGAGTTCCTGGTAGAAGTGATGACTGCGAAGCAAGCAAATTTCATCCCATAGCCGGTTTTGTGCTGCTGCTACCTGGTGCGGTTCGCCTGCCGTCTGCTAGTTCCGTTGCTGAAGACGTCGTGGAAATCGAACATATCTCTTACTATGGGACGAGTTCTCAGTAAAGGGGTGCCGAGCGGAGCACGTTTCTGAGCGCTGGCCAGTCCCGAAGCGCCCTCAGCTGCGAAGTCGATACGAAACCAGCTAGGCCTAGCGACGACTAGGGGAGTCTGGGACCAGCGCGCAGGTCGTCGCCCGGCGTTGCCGCAGGCAGTGTCGTTGCCGAAAGATACACTTTTAGCACAGTCATGCTGTCATATCTCGAATCTAGGAAGCATATCCTTTCTGGTAGCATGGCTGTTTTGTATTTGTGCGGACGTGAAGTACGCCGAGCCTGCCGGCCTATCGGCCAGCCTGGATACCGTCTGCCGACGTCATAAAAGCGAGCTGAAGAGTGTTCTTGACGTAAATAATAAACCATGGTACAGGAAATGTGAAAAAATTGTCATTTTTGAGGATCGCTGACTAATACTGAGCTGCTGGTAGAGGTAACAAATGTGATATGAGCAAATTTCTTGCCACAACCGCCTCGCAGCTGCCGCTGGCCCGACGTTCGGGTCCGGCTCGCCTGGCGCCCGCAAGCTCCGCTGCCGAAGGCGTCGAGGAGATTGACCACAATATTATTTTATTGTGAGATGATACTGTTAACACTAAAGCTATTTGTGAAAAGTAGGCCTTTTATTATAGCGCAGGCGACTTCCGAAGCGCCGGCAGCTTGCGAAACAGGCTATAGGCCTAGCGACGACCACGGCAGCCAGGCAGCAGCAGAGCTCGTCGCCCGGAGCGCCCGCGAGGGGTGCCGTTGCCGAAAGCTCCCAACATAAGCAGGTATATGCTTTGTCGCTGCTCGAGTATAGCTTGCAGTTGTGATAACAAGGCGATCTTGTCTTTCCTTGTGATATTTGTACACCATCCCAAGCAGCGCTCAGGTACTGCTGCACGGCGGCGAAGTGTGACACCGGTTGTGGGCGCAGCTTGGGTAGAGCGGCGCAGCGATGCTCACTGGCATTTTGCAAAGTGTTTCGCATCCTCACGCGAACCCGCGAAGGCGATATTAGGGTGTGATAAAAAAAAAGTCGATGTCCTCACTCATTGGAATCAGATCCGTCAGAATCCGAGCTGCTATAGCCATGCCGTTATTTTTTTTTTTCATGCGCTGGTCAGCACGTGTGTGAGAAAGCAGACGATGCAGCAGTAGGTGCGTCACAACTTTTGTGGGCCCACGTGACCAGGCGAAAGAGTTGATCTTCCCCCTCTGTGACGTCATTGTACAACTCGGCGTTCCGAAACCGAAACCGAAAATCGTTCACCTAAAAATGCGATAATAAATTATTCACTGTGAATATATGAATATATGAGTGTGTATCATGCTTCCTGCAGCCATAAGAAGCGTTTGAAACTAAGAACGCGCGAACCACAAATTTGGTGTCTCCACCCCTTTAAGGCGGAGCATAAGTCTGCCTTCCGTTTTTTTTATCTCCGTGTTCTTACGGTTGAAACAGACCACCAGTGGACCTTGCCTCAATGTTCAGCTCAGGTTACGTGAGGCGGTAACGTCACAGCTACCGGTTGGGGTTGGAAGCCGAGACAACGTGAGAAAAGAAATTCAGTTAGGAATTATTCCCCAGGCGTCGACAAATTATGGGCGGTGATCATGTACAGGCGCGGCCATAAGTAAACGGAGCACGCTATTGCGTTTGAAGCGCAATCACGCTGTCTCTATTGGTAATGAAGAAGCGTTGTTTGTCTACAAGAAAGCCCAGGAACCTCATCTACCAGCATGCGCGTACCACTGCTGGAAATTTCAATTAGGTGACGCGTGAAAAATATTCGAAGACAGTTGCGTGCTCCGTTTACTTTTGTCCGCGCCTGTAGAGTAATCTTTTAGCCTTCAAAGTAAAATCTGAAACAAAATGTTGATGTTAATACTCTGTTGACCCGGGTTCGAACCCGACCGCGGCGGCCGCGATTCGATGGAGGTGAAACGCAGGAGGCGCCCGCGTGCTGTGCGATGTCAGTGCACGTTAAAGATACCCAGGTGGTCGAAATTACTCCGGAGACCTCTGCTACAACACCTGTTTCTCTCTTTCTTCTTTCACTCCTACCTTCCTTCCTTCACTTACGGCGCGGTTCAGGTGTCCGCCGAGATATGCGAAACAGATACTGCGCCAGATACTGCGCCAATTTACCGATACTCTACTGATTTGGACTACCTAATTTCTCTACGGGTACAATATAGAATGGGAAAAGTAGGCGCCTGAGACGTCAATAAATGACAGAAGAAAAAATTGGCTGTGGTTTAGCTCCGCCTAAACCTGGAGTGACGCGATAGCTACAGCTGGCCGA
This sequence comes from Amblyomma mixtum, assembly GCF_055824585.1. Classification (NCBI taxonomy): domain Eukaryota; kingdom Metazoa; phylum Arthropoda; class Arachnida; order Ixodida; family Ixodidae; genus Amblyomma; species Amblyomma mixtum. The sequence continues at coordinate 24,743,201 of NC_143019.1, forward strand.
GTGGAACTCGCTCAGTCGAATTGCAAGGTCAGTCTTTCGCCGCTCCGTTTCACTCGGCGTGCCTTCTTGATCTTCGTCCCTTGACGTAGAATCACTCTCTCCCCCTCTCCATTCCTCCCCCATTCGGTTTCGCCGGCGCGCCGCGGCTCCGGCAGCTGCTCCGCACCACGTGACCAGCCACGTGAACAGCCACGGCGCCGCCGCGCTGTTGTTGTTGTTGAAAACTTTTGTTGTCCAACAGAGAAGGACCACTCCGCCTGGGCCGCTCTGGTCGCAGTCGATGCTGGCCGGGTTGGTTTCGCCGGCAGCCTCTTCTGCCAGTTGGACGGCGGTGAGATGGAGCTCAGGGTCCGAGCTCCGCAACAAGGTTTCCCAGGCTTCCCTACTGCTAATGTTTTGCGCCCTGCCTGAGGAGTAAGGACACTCCCAAATTATATGGCCGAGGGTTCCTCTCGCCCCACACTTTTTACATTTATCGTCCTCGCAGTCCGATCGGATATGTTTATTTAGTACTGGGTTTGGGTATACTCCAGTCAGCAGGCGTCTGCACGCCGCCGCCTGATTCCTATTTAACGCCGTGTTTGGTGGGGGGAAACACCTCCGGCATTGCCTGTAGTGTTCTGTAATCTCTTGATACGAGATTAATCGCCCTTCGCTATCATGTTCGGCCTGAACCAACCCTTCCTGTACAGCTCGGAGGTAGAGATCTCGAGCTGCACTGTGGGCCACCTCGTTACCGCTGACAGATTCGTGCGCCAGGGTCCAGATGATGTTGATCGTCCTATCAATCGCTCCTTGTGTTAAAATTTTGGTGGTGAGGGGGTTTACCCTCCCTCTACTGAAATTTTGGATTGCAGTTGTACTGTCGCTAATAACGTGTCTAGCTTTGGTGCCAGCGCAAGCGATCGCTATCGCGGCTTCCTCCGCTATCTCGGTTTCTTTCCCTAGTATGGTGGCCGCCGTGATGAAAGTGCCCCCCCCCCCCCCCCTCCATCTACCAGCGCTACGGTCATATATCGACTGTGTCTGTCCCCTGCCGCATCTACGTAGGCGTCTTCATTTCGGGGTTTGCCCCGATATATTTTTTTCTATCGCTTCCGCCCTTTTCTGTCGCCTTTCCTTATTAATCTCAGGGTGCATGCTTTTGGGTAGGGGAGGGATTCGTAGGTGCTCCCTGATTTCCCTGTCAATGTCGACCCTATCCTTCTGCCCCCTCTCTGTGGCCATTCCAAGATTACTGAGCGTAGCTCTTCCCACTCGCGTCGTGCTGAGTCTTGCAAGTTGTGAGGTTTTAACCGCTTCCGTGATTTCTGCAATCGTATTGTGCAGTACATGTTGGGAGCCCTAGAGCCTTTTTTACGCATTTCCTGAGGAGCGCGTCTATCTTGCTCCTCTCATCTACCTTTAGGTTCAAATATGGCGTGGCGTAGCTCACTCTACTAATGATGAAGGCCTGTACCAATCTCAGGATGTTTTTTTCTTTGAGGCCGCCTCCCTTACGTGAGACCCTCCTGATGAGGTTTAATGTCTGGGTCGCGTGGTTTTCTAACTTGTGAATTGTGATCGTGTTTCCCCCATGTGTTTGTAAGTGGAGACCCAATATTCGTATTGTGTTTACTTTTGGTATCTCCCTTCCATCCACGTACACCTGTGGGTCAGAGGGAGGTTTGTTCCCGAGTGCCTTGTCATTATACACGAAGATTTCTGATTTTTCAGGTGAACATTTTAAGTCCTCTGTTCTCCGCGTACTTAGAGATGACGTCTGCTGCCGCGCTGAAGGCTCGAAATGTTAGCGTAATGTAGGCGAGCTGCGCACACACCAGGGGTGGTATTCTGCCGGTGTCGCCTTTTGCGACATGCCGCATATGGGCGGGGTCTAAAAAAGTGCTTACAGATGCTCGAAGAAACGGAAAAAGCCGCCGGCACTTTCGTCTGCGGTGCATTCATTCACTCCGAGCAGCGACAATTTACCACTGCTGATTCACTAGCAGCAGTAGTTTCGTATCTTTTATAACAAGAATATTTGCCATCACATGACGTCTAATGTTCAAAAAAACATTTGCAAATTTAATATAAACTCGCTTTACTTCATTTAAGTCTATAAAACACCGCGAAAAAGCTCCAAATCTATTTTTCTTTCGTTCCGGACGGTTGTGCTAGCTTTCGGCTTTCGGGCAGTTGCAGACGGTAGCAGTGTAGCTGGAGGTCCCATTAGGCTTGCGCGCTCCATAATCGAGAGCGTATATAAAAAACTAGGCTGAATTGCAGCTTAAACTTTATCGTCGAAGCAAGGTAAGTCATAGCGAAAAGTAACAACACCAGTAGTTGCCGGTAAACATGCCGACCGGAATCGCAAGGACTGCTGAATTGGCTGAAGCGGGCGGCTCTCGCTTGAAAGGACGTCGCCATGTTTTCACGCCAAGGGCACAAAAGCCGCAACTGCCGATTGCGTTCGTACGCTAACGGTAGCCCGTCGCCCGCGCGAATCGTTTCAGCGCATTCCGTTGTTCGACTAAGCGTAGTAAATTGGGGCGACGTCACGATGACGTAGCAGGAAGGTGGGTCCGTGTCGTCACGCCGCCGTCGCCGCGGCTCGAGCCAATCAGCGAAGAGCGAATGCGACATGTCGCAAAAGGCGACACCGGGAGAATATCACCCCAGCTGCGTGCTCTGACGTTACTCGCGCATGCGCACAACTGACGAGGCGGGCGGAGTCGGCTCCGCCGTCGGCGCAACGGCGAGGCACGCGGCGCGTACACCCGCTGCGGGCTGTGACACAACTCCGCGCATGCGCACAGCTGGCGGAGCGGTGGTGCCACGGCTCAGCGCACAGCCACGCTGACCTCGCGAAGTGGCTGGCGTAGTGTAGCTATCGCCACAAAACCGCTTTTTTTTTTTTCATTTGAACTGTTTTTTATTGCAAGCCATGGACAAGAAAGTAGTGATGCAAAACTATCGCAAAATTGACTATCGATAGTATCGATTAAGCAAAGAAGGGAAGGGGAATGAGGAGCTCGTTATAAATATGAGAGAAGCCAACAGCCACAGAAACCAAAGGGCACAGGGGATTTTTTTAATTAGTTTATTTATTTTGTGGAGTTGATCAATTTATAATATTACTGAATATGTTATCGCTTAAAACTAATTGATTACAAAAGCAGAAGAAAAAACAACCACATGCCGCCGGTGGGATCCGACACCACGACCTCCGAATTACGCGTCCGGTGCTCTACCGCTGAGCTACGGCTGTCAAACCTTCTGTCGACGGCTGTCAAATAAATAAACTATTTAAAAAAATCCCCTGTGCCCTTTGTTTTCTGTGGCTGTTGGCTTCTCTCATAGTATCGATAGTTTTTTTGAAACTATCGATAGAGTAAAAACTATCGATAGTGCTACTATCGATAGACTATCCATAGTCTACTATCGATAGTAATACTATTGATTCTACTATCGATAGTAGCACTATGGATAGTAGAATCGATAGTATTACTATCGATAGTACCGCTGTCGATAGTAAGACTATCTATACTGAAACTGTCGTTGGTAAGACTATTGATAGTAACAACATTGATATTATGCATGGCTAGCGATATAACCAAAACATTTGCGATGCCTGATTGGGTTCACGGTCTCATGGGCTTAAAGGGAGACTGAAGCACTTTTTTTGAAAATCAGGCTGGCAGCGGCGTGGTATAGTTTTTCATGCTGTATACTGGAATATCGCATCGAAATAAGGCAAAAACAAGCGCGAATTGCCTTTTTTTAGCAGAAATATGCGGCCTGTTCCGCGGGGCACGCCGTGCGGCGCGCCGCCGCCCGTGATTGGTCAAGAGAGGTCGTGACGTCACTTTGAGGACTGGAGAAGCTGCCGTTGCGGATCCGGCGCTGCGTTGAGGGCAGATCGCAGCTTTCCCTGGGGTTGTAAAAGCGAATATGGCGACAATTTTTTACTGACCTCCACAGAAAAGTATACTACAGTTTGTTCATTCCACGTATCACCTTAAACCAAGGCGCAAGCAAAAAATTCTACGCCGAGCACAAGCATACGCCAGCGTGAAAGACGCGTATGCAGACCATGCGTAAAAGGTGCCAGTACAACCTCGGCTCGTATTCTCGGAAAGGAGGGGGTGCGAACAATACTCAAGTCTATACCACCACCGGACGCCTCCTGGCTCGCCCGAAATAGCGTCATCCTAAAGAAAAGGCCCAAAGCGCTGTGTAGCAAAAATCCTGTTCTCAGTACCCGGCGTTGTAGGTTGGGGCAAGAAGGTATTTCAAGGAAACGATGAAGCAGCACAAAATTGATTTCAAAATGAGCGAAGCGCAGTGGCCGAGCACTGCGAGGCAATCACAGGATAGTGACGCAATCATTGTGCGCTGGAAACAAAGCCAAATACGCGCACAAGGTTGCTGCTTCACTCGTGGAGCATTTAGCAGATGCCAGAAAATATTAATCGCTCCCTCGGAAACGTTCGCCCTTCCTAGATTTGCAGTTTAGGTTCAGTGAAGTGGTGGCCAACTATATGCGTGTTTAAAAGCCAAGCTAGCTGCAACTTGCCCGCTGCCACAACTTGATGAAGAGACCGAATAGATTGCGAAACACGGTGTTTTTTTTTTTTTTGCAAACACTTGGTTGGCATTCATTTCTTTATTAAATTTGCATCCGAAATCAGAACGTCGAACGCTGTCGTTTTAATCGCTTAGCTACGATTAAACGAGATGCCGCATATGAAGAGCTTCGATGCTTGCTTGCTTTGCTTTATTGTGCTTTGCTTGTTTCCTTGCTTGCTTGGACCCGTCGAACCGAGTATAAAATCACTAACTGAGCGTTGCTGAGCACGCCTCAGGTGGCCTGGCCGCACCTAAGCTCAGGAGAGCGACACATGCTTGAGCCTCTATAAGGTTTCTGCAGGGGCTAAGTGAGCATGTTTCTACTTATAGAAGAGGCGCTTCTTCGGCATGGTGACACGCCTCTCATGCGCGAAAAAATCGAAGGAACTGTGTCATGGTTCAGCCGCGCCTTTTCAACAGAAATCTCCAGAGAGCACATTAGGGACAAGCTCTGCATGTAACCGCTCTTACGAAAGTGCTTCGAGCAGAGTACGCTTGCTTTTGTCGGCTTTGATTCTTTGTCACAGCAGCGAGCGCTTGCGCTGCGAGCTTATGGCGGAAAACAGTGGAAGACGACACAGTCGCGGCCGTAGTTGTTCGTGGACACGAACGCAGAGTAGTACCTCGTGTTGAATCTGATTCTGAAGATCGGCTGACACGCTTTGTACGCCACAACACACGCAGTACGAGGAACAACGCATTCAGCACGAGAAACAACGCGCGCTGAAAGCTCGCTCGAGTGCGCCGAAGTATTCCCGGCTCCTCAACATGACGTCACGTTGGCCGACATCCCTCTCCGCTGTTCTCCTCTCCTGCGCTCGCGCGGGGCGCGGGAGATTTAAACATCGCGCTTTCAATTGGTGATTGCGCCATTGTTTTAGCCAAAATCGAAAAAATAATTTCACAGACGTGATCAGCAATGACACTGCTTCGAAATCCTAAAAAATTAGCTGATTCGAAAACCGCCTCAGTATCCCTTTAACGTCCCAAAGAGACTCAAGCTATAAGGGATGCCGTAGTGGAAGTCTCCGAGTCAATTAAGACCAGCTGTGGTTCATTAACGTGCACTGGCACAGTTCGGAAAAAGCACCCGCGTGCACATGTTACATGCACGTTCGTTCGTCAATACCTGCCGGAAGCAGACATCTGGGCGGCTTCGGCATCTATTATGCGATGGACGGGAACGCGGCAGTGAAAAGTGACAAAGGAGGGTGCGCATCCTTTTACGCGGTTGTCGCGACCGCCCGCCCAACCAGTTTGTTTCACGGGAACGGAAAAAAAAATCTCTGCCTCTCCCGTAACCGAGAGTAGAATAAGCATGAAATGCAGGACAATCAGAAGCGTAGGCGGGCATGACGAGACGCAGGCCTGAAAAGAATGTATATGCAGCGCGTTCGAAACTGTAAAGTGGGTAGAGGCGAAAGCGTTTTCCGCACCACTTTGCCTGTCACCACGTCACCACTGGATTACGTCATACATAGTTGATGACGAAGAAATGACAAAATACTAAATAGTGACCAATTGCTGATTAATGACTAGATATTAATTAACTGCTAATTAATGACGGTTAGGCTTCACCTTTAGGAGTGGAACGCGACAGCGTGTTCTAGCGCTGTCAGGCAGTCCACGGAACGCCACCACCCGTTCGGCGCGATGCCTAGCCCTTTGAACGCAACGCTTTTCGAGGAAAGGAAATGGCGCAGTAACTCTCTGTCATCTCGGTGGACACCCGAACCGCACCATACGGGAAGGGAGGAGCGCCACCACCCGTTCGGCGCGAAGCTACTGGCGCTCGTATGCCGGTCCTGTAGGAGGGCTAGAGTGTCTCGTTAAATTTCGTATGATGCCCGGATGTTCTCGTTTCAGTGCCCGGATGAGTGGAATTCAGTGCCCGGATGTTGGCTCTTGGCGTGACGGCACCACACTGTCGACAGCGGGAGCTAAAAGCATTTCATGCTTAAAATACATGGAACTGCATCCAATGAAAGAACAAACAGCACCAGTTGTGCTGGCTTACACGACACTATCGTGCACTGCAGACGTCACCTTGCTGACGAAACCGCTGCAGAAATGCTTTCCGCACACATGCTTCGACACTAGGACATTCTAACATTTTGTCCAGCTACTTTGCGTAGGGAACGTCTGCAGAGCTCGGTGAAGCGTAGGTCACGAAAAGGGACGAGTCCTGTCAGTTACTCATATGATCACCTCCATACCACACACTCTGAAGTTTAGGTTGCAGTGGGTACGCGTGGTTGATTTTATAAAATCGATAGTACTATATATAACAAGTAGTATAGATACGGCTATCGATAGTACTATCAGTAGAACTATCGAAACTACTATCGATAGTACTATCGATAGTCTTTTTGCCATGGATAGTTCGATAGTGACTCAACTATCGATAGTTTTGCATCACTACAAGACAGACAATGCCAGTACTAAGAAGCTGAAAATGATGACACGATTAAATCGACAACTACAGAGATTCGATTCTTCCATTTTCTTTATTTATTTCACACATAGTGTGCTACTTTCCTGGACCCCATTTGATGAAACGAACACTGGAAAGGGAGACCACATGCGCACACTACCAACTGATTATACGGAAAGGTGGCATATTTGACCGAGGATTTGACCGCTGCTCTGGAGCAGGTGGTGTTGTCTGGAGATGCCATACCATGGCGTCATGATCAGGGAACGAAGACGCCCTGGACGGCTACTCTGGTGGCTCCGGGTATGGCGTCCGTCTCTTATTCTTGCGTTCATTTCGAAGTTTCCTCCGTCGTTGTTCTCTTTTCGCAATGAAGTTCTCCCTGAACGCTTTGTAGCGCAGGTCTTCTGTCAAGGACAGATGATTGGGTACCCCCACTGTCGGGAACGGCATTTCTGCCCTGCTTTCAGAGACTGGGAACGAGACCCGGGCCTGAGAGTGAAGGTGGAATGGCTGCGAAGTCATCGGTGTCCCGGCGGTTGACGGGGGAACGACCGGGCGCGGTGGCTCCATCCCTGGAAACGCCGGCTGCTGGGACCGGAGTCTGAGGATGGCTGAGATCGCGTGGCTCGGGGGCAGTCCGCTCGGATCCCAGAGGTAGCGATCCACTTGCGAAGTCAGCGCAGAGCTTTGCAGCGGGCTGGTCCATGTTCCTCCAGTGGCGCCAGAAGCGCCCGGCTCTTCATCCGTGTGCTCAGGGAACAAGTAGTCCAGGCACAGCATTTCGGGGGTAAGGTCGGTGATGTTGCTGCCTTCGAAGCCACTCATGGCGGTGGCTTTGCTCTTGCGCGACAAGTCCATCGCGTGTTCTTGACGAGACATAGCTCCCACGACGATGATTTCCCCACTGGAATCCCGCTCTGTAGACGCCAGCCGCGCGTACTGCTCTTCGCTCGGGCACGGGAGGTGGTCTTTGCCGTAGGTTGCCTTGGCCTTCCACTGTGCGTGTGGTCAAGATGCCTCTAGAGCTCAGGATATGCTGCATGGTGTAAAAGAATCCAGTCAGAAAAAAGTCAAAAGGCTGGGTCATGGGTATAAGCCACCACATGGAGCACAAGAGCATGTCTGACAGCTAGCGTAAAGCTTCTGTGTAGCACGACCCTGAAAGGTATTAGCCGTTAATCGAAGGTGCATATATTTTCTCACTGCAGGTGCAGGACAGATAATGACGTCTGTGTCCTCATGATGCATTCACCATGTCGTCAGGTGTTACGGAAACTTTCGTAATATTATAGTAAAATAGATTTGCGATGCTGATATGGGTCGCGTGATAAAACCACCCGCCCTCGCTGTCGTTTCTAATTCAAATATGCTCGCTACCGTGGTTGGCCGGAATCGCTTGTGCGCCGCGCTGTAAAAATGACGCACTTTTGGAAGTTTTCTGAAAGAACCTGCTAAAAAGCAAAAGAAAGAAACTGCTAACTCTGCGGCGACCCGCACTGGAGCATTGCGAAAGCAAAACGTCCACATACTATATCGCTGGCTATTGTGACGTCCATGCACTATATCGCGTGAATGGCAATTTTGACGTCAAAGTAATTTCCGCGTGTAAATAATTACAACTCATGAAGGAAATATTTCCCGCAGCAAGATCTCATGACGCACTTTCACAATCAAACTTCTGCACATTTATCTTTGCTGGATGACACAATCGTGCGGATAAGATTTGATGACGTGGCATAGATATGTAATGCATTCTCATTAATAAAGCTATCAATGCCTACAGTGTTGGTTCTCTGTTGCCGCTACATGATTCGCGCTTGGCGCCTCCGTTGTATTTACTACTGTGGCGCCGAAATCTAACAATGACTTATGAATGGGCAAAAAACATTGTTGCTGGCTTATACAAGGTGGCTGCCATATTATCATAAGGCGGCAACTCGTGCGTAGCACAAATGCGCGAACTGCTGGGCTAATTCGTTTTACATGGCAACCAAACAACGCAACCGTGCGCATACATGGATATTAACAAACTAGGCAACGCAGTGCTCAATAAAAAACGACGTTTATTTGAATTCTGTAACCAGAATTTTTCCGTGTAGACAACTGCATTAACCACACTGTTAATCGAGTCGATCCCCTAAACAAAAAAATTACGACCGCAAGTGGCCGAATAGACAACTTGCAGAATAACGAGCGCCCACTACAATTTTTGCAACCGAAAACCCTCGTTCGCAGACGGCAATCTCGCATTCTTCTTCGAAAAGGGAGAGGAGAGACGTCCCTTTATGTGCGTGGGAGGGAAATTGTTGAAAGGACACAACAGAGCCGAAGCGCGAACGAGAGGACCGGGTCCAGACAGGTACTCGTCAAGGGAATGCGTCATTGTAACCTTGGCACAACTTTCCTTTACACTCTACCTCGGAAGCTGGTAATGTCCTGCGGGGCTTCAGGTTCACGCAGATTTGGGGGCAGCCCCGCACACCTCTTCGAAGAAGGACGCTGACTCAATTCTCCTCGCGGCAAACCCCTCAGGCAGCATTTCCGGAAGCGAAAACGTGTCTGTGAACGAGGGTTTTTGGTTGGAAAACATCTTTCTGTAAGTCAGCTTTCCCGCAATTTTGCAAGTTGTCCATTGTGGTAACGTTTTCAAAAAGCAAGCGCCAGTCCTGCGTCCATCCTCCCTTTTGTGTTTGTCCATTGCATCCGCTAAGTATGATTCCTGAAAACGCAACCATCTAGCCTGTCTGCAAGTTGTTCTAAAAGATATAGTAACGCTGACCAAATATTTAGGGGAATCCCCCAAGGTGCAGTATGTGTGGCCGTATGGCTGCGCTCGGGTGGACGTCAATGAGTAATTACTCCCTTATTATATATAGTAACGCTATTTTTTCCGGACTCGACTCAGCCATATGTGCACAGCTAACGCTAGTATGAACAGATCTCTATTATAGCCCGAAGAAACTAGCTGAATTTAATAACAACGTAAATAGTGGTAACTGTTTCTGACAAATGCCTTGTATTTTCCTCAAAGGAATAATTACGCCAAGTCGCCAGAGTTAGCAGATGATTCTTGCAAAATCAGGGACACTATATCCTCTTTTTACGGCAGATGGACAGAAAATAAAGGAGGCCTGGTTGCCAAGACCACTCTCGACCACGGCATGGCAGGAAAGAAAAAAAAAACGCATGACGAGGTGAAGCAGTTTGCGAACATGGACGCTGAAACTCATAACCCTCTTGGAAGCAGTCTCGCCTTTGTAGATAATAGCCAAAGGAAACCAGGAACAGATTGCCAGCGATAATACATCGCCGCGATAAACTCTGCAATCTCATGGAAATGTTGTCTCCGTAGTTAATCCTCTGCCGACACAGTTCCGAAAATCGCGGTGTCGTCTTCTGGGAAACGCAGTAAGCATTAAACGGTTCCCAAAGTAACACACAGCTGCCCGAACATTCCCAGCAAAATTGAAACAACATCCTCGCCCACTGAATGCAGGCTGCTTAGCCCAACACCTACTAGCAAGTTAAATGGAGTGTTAATTTAACACTAACTCCTGGAAAACAAACAACAAATGCACGACTGCAGAAAAAAAAACATTTTTTTTTTTCACAGCCGGCACCTTACTAGCGAATCGCATGAAACTGTCGTTCACGTAATAAAAAAAAGCAAACTAGATTTGCTAGTTTGAGCTCTCGATTCTAGGAGAGTCGACAAAACAAATTGAACCATGGTCCAACGCATACTAAATCTGTGCTTAGCGCGGTCTCCCTGCAATGGCATACGGCACTAACATACAGATTGCGCACATTTTGGCTTTAGGTGGCAGGAAATAAAGCTGCCAAAATAAGTGCACAAAGAAGAACTCAGTTGTATCTACACCAATAACTAATGACAACAAATACCAATTTGAATGTCTAGAGATCTACCACTATCTCTCGAGTAAATTCAAGACGGTCCTTCCTTTCCTCGGAGGAGACGGTCAATGATGGAGATGATGAAGACAAGAAGAGTAAATATATTTACGTGTATGTACTACAAGGGCAAACTGAGTTACAGAAACAAAGTCACAATCTCACTGCAACTTAATGGGAAATTCTCACTCTACCTCACCTTGCTTATCGACCGGAGGGTTGCGGTTAGGTGCGTGTAGAAGCACGGGCCAAGCACGGAGTCCTTCTCGAAGTGACGGCGCGAAAACGTCGAAAATACACAGAATAGAGTACACCACGAATCCTTCCCGAGACTACTCAAGAGTTGTCTGATCCAGGAGTGCGGTCCAATGGTTTTGCATGCATTTTTATATGCTTTACAAGTACAGATGTTAGGGCGGTTATGTTTGAAGGCCAGCCCTAGACTTCGCTAACCAATGAAATTTCAATATACAATAGCCACAGCCACCGTAGGTTGGGCACAACCTTGTACCCAGGGCTTGGCAAAGCGAAAAAAGAAACACAAAGAAAACATTTAGGACACTCTGCACGCGCGACTCCTCGCCTTCTCCACGTAATTCTCTCCCCTTTCCACTTTTGTCGCCGCACCTGCGTGCCGCTTCTCCACGGATGACGAATTCTAGGTGAACAACAGTGTGAGTCACCTGCTGAATCATCTTAGGAGTGTGCATTAGCAGAGGCAGGAAACGAGCCCCGCGGTCGTTCGGTGCTGGCAACAATGCCAGCAAACAAAAGGGCCCTTCATGGAAGTCCCAGTTCCCATGTTCCCAGTTTCCGGAAAGTGGTACAGGAATCCATTGGACAACAATAACGAGCGTCCTCAGGAATTTTCCAACCGAAAACCCTCGTAAGCAGACGGCAATCTCGCATTATTCTTCGAAAAGGGAGAGGAGAGACGTCCCTTTATCTGTATGGGAGGGAAATTGTTGAAAGGACACAATAGATCCCAGGCGCGAATGACAGGAAGGGGTCGAGACAGGTACTCGTCAAGGGAGTGCATCATTGTAACCTTTCCAGAACTTTCCTTTACACTCTACCTCGGAAGCTGGTAATGTCCCAGGGGGCTTCAGGTTCACGCAGATTTGGGGTCAGCCCCGGCCACCTTTTCGAAGAAGGACACAGTGTAGGGCTGCTGACTCATCTCCCCTCGGGCTTACTCCTTCGTGCAGCAGGGCAGGAAGCGAAAACGTGTCTGTGAACGAGGGTTTTTGGTTGGAAAACATTCTAGAAGTGTGTGATGAGAGGCTAGTTGGTAAGACATACTGAAGACACAAAACTACGCAGGAGACAGGACACAGAAAAGAAGCAGACAGGACGCTCGTCCTGTCTGCTTCTTTTCTGTGTCCTGTCCCCTGCGTAGTTTTGTGTCTTCAGTTTGGAAAACATCTTCCTGTAAGTCAGCTGCTAAGCGGGCAGCCACTTCCTGGCTTTTGTATACATCATTTTACGAGGAGCGGGCAGGAAAGGAAGAAATACTCTCAAACACGTGCGCTGCGCGACACCCCACTGTTGCCGTCCTTCCCTGGGCTGATAATCCGGCGCGCGGAGCAACGTCCGCGGCTGCATAGCTACCGGTCAAGCGCGTGTTTGCGTCTGTACAACAAAAGCAGCAATGTTGTTCGGAACACCAACGTCTTCTAGACATCATTGTTTTATTGTCGGTTGCGGAAATAGTCCACGAAAGTAGAAAAAAACAAACACGGCCAGTATGTACGCGCACCATGTTATGCGAAGGTGTTAGCACGTCTGCGGTTCCATTTCTTCACCGCTTTTCCGCCGGTCCCGAGTTGCATTGGCAGTGGGCGTAGTTGTGGAACAAAAAATACTTGCGCCAACAAAAAGCTTAAACGTTAGCGCACTTTGTGTGACGAAATGCAGACAGAAACAAACCCTGTCTGTGCCTAATATCGGGCGCGGAACGAAGCGCAGCGCCTGGGTTACCAAACTATAATCTGTGCATAATTTTAAGAGATCAAGTATTTGGACGGCCTTGGCAGAGCTCTTTTAATTCAGCAGTACACTATGTGAGGACTTCACAATTAAATTTGGCCACAACTTCGTTTCGCCGCCCCACATGGTCGTCAATATCGGGAGGGTGTGGGGACCGCCACCTGAAAAAAATAAACATGTCGTTAGTGCAAAAATACTGATTTAATTTGCACAGGATGGCATGAATAGAAGCGGCGACATGAACTTTTACCCAACTGCAAAGTGAGGAAAAATGCAGCCATGGCAACGTGAGATGAAAAAATACACGGCATGCACAGGACGGTAAACTCTGCCATGCATTGTAATAAATTATTTGACTGAAATCGCGTCAAATGCACTGTAAGAAAAAAATCCAAACTATGCATAACCGTGCCAGAGATACAACAAACGCAGCGACTTGAGCAATGCCCCGACCCGATTGAGATTGGAATTCTCAACACAGGTGCGGCGATTCTGCCTGTCAGTAAGTGGTAATAGCGTTCCATTAGCGTACCAACCTATTAGATCGTGTAATTGCACATTTTCTGGCATTTGTGCACCAGTCAGTACTGGCGGGAGCGGAGAAGGCGAGAATGCGAATTGCTTTCAGTCAACTGGCTTGTATCGCTCGTAGTACGAACAGCCCTACGCAAGCGGCAGGAGGGGCCGAATTTCAATTTCTTCGCGCGTATCTCCCCAAACAAACATTCTAATCATCAGAAGTGGATTCATTTCGGTCATGTACCCGCTGTTTCAAAAATGTTCAGTTTGTAAACGGGGTACTCTGTCGCAAGCTCAGCGTCTAAACTGTCACACTCGCCATGTCCAAGCAGGCAGCGAAAACGTTCAAGAAAAACTGCGCTCCACGAAAAACTAGATATTCATTGCTCTCCGCGATCTTGTGATTCAGCACATTTTGCTTTCGTTTTTCTAACATGCAACACCGTGCCGCATTCGCCCTAGAGGCAACCGGCGAGAAAAAAGCACGCGTGAACTGCGAGCATGGCACTCACCGATGCTGATCGTTCGCTGCGTCGAGGAATGGTCGCTTGCTCCCAGTTGGTTATTGCAGGAGCTAATGGCATAGCACACACGAGGATGGACACGAGGCGAACGCCCACCCGAAATTTCTAGGCTTGGCAGGAATAAAACGGGCGAATGACACTTTCAGAGATCGCAATCTGCTTCGTCTTCAGCCCACCGGCTGCAAATTATCAGCCCACGATGGCGTCGGCGGTAGGCGGCGCTCGAGTAAAACAAACATGGCGGCGCCCAGGTATCGAAACTAAAATCATGTATATGTTTGCGGTGAACACGCGGGTGCGGAGCCCGCGGCTTTACCGAGAGATCTCCGCGTAGACCGGAGGTGTGCAGTGGCCTCAAGCTAAAGTTATGAAAGATGGTGGCGGCCTCACATCTCGTTTTCACATTGGTAGATTACGGCGGGTATCTTTTTCTCTCGTGTCTACGTGGTATTCGTAAGTCCCAATAATAATATCGTAACTATCCAACGTCGACACCTACACAGGAAAAATAATACATAAAAGGCAAATTAGCACTGGTAATGCGCAAGGAGCGGTTATGGGAGTGCGCCGTTTTGTGAGAAAACAATCACATACCGGAAAGCGGACGATGTCGTCCCACCGTCGCAGACCACAGACAGCTCTCAATGAGTCGAAACGCGGCTATGGTGGGCTGCTTGCTTGCGATTCAAGGCTCCGTGCGCTGGTATGGTGGAGCTAGCAGCGACCGCATCGCCAGCACCCCCGCACGGCACTGCCCGCGTTAACTGGATGCCCAGTGTGTATCCGTCAACCCGTCCGCATAACAGACGCGCAGTGACATCGTTGCGAGAATGGCATTTCGGCGGGACACCTGCTTTTATGCGGATTTGTGCAATGCTCGAAATTACACACCTTTCCCCGCTGAAAATGAGAAGGCGGGAAATGGACCATACGAAAGAGAGATGTTATTCTACAAAAAGGTCGTCCAAAAGAATCTTGATGAGATAATCGCAATTTCCCTCATTACAAAAGGCCTGGCAGCAGTTCAACGGTTTGTTTTTGTTTGGATTGCTTTCATTTATATTCCTGAGCAGAAGTTATGAATCGTTGATGAAGGTGGCATTAAGAACGAAAAGTGCACGTGAGCAGTTCGACAGCACACCTCATAAAAACAAGAACTGCCGACCTCCAGCATTCAGCCATGTCCTTACGTCACCAAGGATATTCTGTAGTGCTTACGGTAAGCTTTCCACTGGAAATGTACTGTACAGCGGTTTAAACTGACCACTTGTTGAAATTCCTGTCAACTTCTTTACAAGTCTTTTTTCCAAACCAAAAGGTCTCGTTCTTCAAAGACACCCTGTATTATTAGAAGAAACGAAGAAAGGCAAGTTGCTCCTTCTATGTTAACTCAGGAATATTTCCAGTAGACTGCTAGATGATTCAGGGAGGGGTGTCCAATGCGTACATGGGTTGACTATCCCCCCTTTAACCAGTAAATTAGAGGGCAAAGGGGATAGTCCAGCGCCTTGCTTTTCCATCATGACTGGTTTCTGGCCATTCTTCAGGCTTCAGCCTTGAAGAGCGACTCGCAAATGTGAATGCGCCGTAAAGAGACGCCTGCCGCTTTTCGTTTCCGCCAAGACTGCGAGAGTGTCATCCGGGAAGGAGAGCTTTCATGGGAAAACAAACCTTGCAAAGAAGGTGGCTTACGAATTTCCCCAAGTGGTTCCTAACATATGTAGTAGTAGTATCTTTGCAAGATGTGATGCAGTTCTGTTCCAACTTCCACATGACGATGCAGGAAAGAAGATAGAAAATAGCTAGACAGGAGTTGGCACATGGGACGACAATTGACGAAGTAACTTCAGTACAAACCTAATGATGACATGCTACATCTAGTTTCTGTTGCTTTCAGGTTGGGCTGATCATCGATTCTGAGCAGTCATGGCTGTGTTGCAGTCCCGACGGCAGTGTGATATCGGGCGGCACATTTCAACTTATTGAAATTAAGTGCCCTTACAGTCTAAGGAACAAGTATCTGATTGACCCAGACAATGAAATCAGCTATGTGCCATTCATTATGTGACTGGACACTTACAGTTGCGTAAAACCCATTCCTAGTACACGCACATAATGATAATGCTGTATGTCCTGAGAATTGACACTGATTCACATTATGTGTATTGTCCTCAGAGAAGCATAGCTCTAACAATAAAAAAGGACGAAGCATTTCTTGCCGGGTATGTACCCAAGTTAGAGGACTTTTATTTCAGCGATTTCCTGAAAGCACTGATTAAATGAATGCCCAACGACATTTTGTAATTAATGTACAAAGCTCCCCCTGTCCTTTAATGCTATCGCTATCGCTGTCTGCAAACTGAACGAGAGTTGCATCCACCTTTTGACCCACCTTTCGCCCCCTCTGTTAACCAGGTGGCGCCACGCGGATAGATAGGAGCGCCCCCTTTGAAACGGGGTGGTGGCAATTGCCACCATGCTCAGCTTTTCTTTCTTTATTTTTGTTCAACTGTGTTGTTAATTCTCATTAAGATTCGCCATCTTCTTTCACTACGATTTTCTACAGTTCTAACCTTATGTCACATCTCTGCTTTTCAGCCACCAATCCTCCAATCGCTTTCTGCTAACTTCCACTGCTGATTTATTTACATGATCATTGTTATCTTTAAACCCTAGGGCCTCAGGGAGAGTGACTGTGGCTGCATCGACATCCGGATGGATGCCATCACATTTCAGTATGAGGTGTTCAATTGTTTCCACAGATCTACCACACACGGCACATGTGTCATCTTCGTTAAATTTCTTTTTGTAGCTGCGCGTTCTAGGACACCCTGACCTAGCTTCAAAAAGTAGGGCACAGCCTCTTGAGTTATCACACAAAAATTCTTTCCTGATCAGCCTTTTCCAGTATCGTTATAGTTCTACACTATGCTTCTTTTCCATTGAATTAATCCAATTTTTAACTTCCGCGTTTTTAACCTGTCGTTTAATGCTCTTTCTTTCTCCGTTCTCCTGACCGGCATACTTACTGGTTAGTTTTCTAGTTCTTTTCCGCCACTGAGAGTCAACGCTCTCTCTGTATATGTATTTAAATCCCTTAGCTGCCCACCTGTTATTGTCCAATTTCCTCAGGCGTTATTCATACAGTATTTTACTCTTAGCTTCCCGTGATTCGAACGATGTCCAGCCGATATCCCCTTGAGCTGCCTCGTTTGCGGTTTTGCCGTGAGCACCTACTGCTAATCTTCCAAGAGCTCTCTCATTTACGTCTAATCTCGACTGAACTTCTGCCTTTATGCAAAGAACCGCATTCCCGAAAGTAAGCCCCGGCACCATTATTCCTTTCCAATTACCTCTCAGTATTTCATATTTGTTGTACCCCATAATGCTCTACGTTTCATTATCCGGGAGTCTCTTCGTCCTTTTGCCCTGCGATATTGTTCATGCTTTTCCGTGTATATCTGCCCTTCGTTTAGCCATATCCCGAGGTATTTGTATTGGGCCACTTTGGGTATTTCGTGGCCTTGTATTGTAAGCACCTGATCAGTTGTACCGTTGAAAATCATCACATCTGAGTTAGCTGCGCTAAAACTGAAACCTAGGGCGTCTCCTTCGTCTCCAAAACAATTAACCAAAGTTTGTAAATCTTCCTGGCTATCTGCTAACAGTACAATATCGTCCGCATATATTAAACCGAGGAGCCGCCGCTCAACTACATTTCCGCCTAATCTGTACGACAGATTATAACCTAGATTACTTTCTTGTAGCCTTCTTTCCGTATTTATCACATAAAGCGTGAACAGCGGCGGTGATAGACGACAACCCTGCCTTAATCCTTTGTGTACCCCCGCAGTTGTGGTAATTTTTATCCCTTCCCATGTAATTTTAACTTTATTATCTCGGTAGATTTTCCGTAGAAATCAGGTATCTCATGAGCGATACCTACATCTTTTAATATGTTCCACAGGAGTTCCCTGTTCACGTTGTCGCATGCACCGCTTATGTCCAGAAATACACAGGTCTGTTTTCCCCCTTAGCTATTTCTATGCATTGGGTGAGCACGAACAGGCTATCATCTAATCGCCTACCCCTTCTGAACCTATTCTGAAGTTCACCGAGTATCCTATTACCTTCTACCCATTGTTGCATTTTTAATTTCACCGCCTGCATTTCCAGCCTGTATATAACAGATGTTTTCGTAATCGGACGGAAGGATCCTGATTTCATCTTATCTCCTTTCCCTTTATAAATCAAATTCATTTTACTCTGTCTCCAGCTGTGCGGAATTTGCTTATTTGTTATGACTGTCTCCTTGCTTCTGGCGCCAAGTTCATTAATCAGCTTAATTGGAATTTCACCTATCCCTGCGGATGTGGTTTTAAGAATATTTGCCTCCGCCTTTTTAAAATTAAAACTGTTCTCTATTGTGCTGTCCTGTGTTGCTCCCTTACTTGGGGAGATTACCATATTGCCGTTCCTAAATGACGCAGCTACAAACTGACGTAATGCAGTTCCCAGCGTCGTCTCCCTCTCAACATTATGCCTTAGCATCTTTAATCTATTCCTGCTTTCTTTGATTTGTTTTACCCTACCAGCTTATATGGTTCCAGAATTTTCTTGGCCCCTTTTATTTGCATCGCAAACTTCAGCCAGCCATTGATCAGTCAGAGGACTGTTTTATTTCAGCCTGGATAGAGGACCTGAACTTGCTGTTTCTTTTTGTCGATAAGATTCCCATTTTAATTTCGCCTATTTCATCTTCAGATAACTGCGCCCTCTTTGCTTCTCTGTGTTCCCTTGAATCGGCCCGACGTTGTTCGATGGCCTCCTTAATTTTGAGATTCCACCAGCTTCGTGACTTCCTCTTTCCTCTCCATCGGTTTACTCCTTTCACTTGTTTCCTTTTTGTAGTGAGGAGTAGTTCTGATTATAATCGCACTTTTCTATGGGGCGGTTCTCGATTGCTTCCTCTATGTCAGCTGCTATTAGCGCTATTTGTTCGTCGTTTAATTTTGCGTTGTCTTTTTGACTTCGCTGGATTTCTCTTTTGACTAGGGCTCCCAACTGTAGACTAATACGTTTATGATCACTTCCTAGACTGTACTTCCCCTTTTCGTCTATTTCCATTATTGCGAGCTTGCTATAGATGCCCTGAGACATTAGACAGTAGTCAATGGTTGTCTGTCTGTTACGGGATTCCCACCTGATTTGTCCCGCACATTTAGTTTCTCTATTCGCAATAACTAGGTTGTGCCGCTCACATAAGTCTAGCATTAACTTCCCGTTGCAATCTGCGTATCCATCCAGATCCTCGATGTGGCCATTCATGTCTGCAAGCAGAATAATATCGGCACCGTCTCCAAAGTGCTTTATATCGTCATTGAGGCACTCAACTAGATCCTTGTTTTCTTGCCTGCATTTGTCCCCGCTCCCTAAATAAACTACCCCTAGCCATGTCCTTTTGCCAGCAATTGTACCTGATACCCAGACATGCTCTTTGCAAGTTGATTTTATTCTTTTCCAATTTGTTCCTTGATGTATCAGCACACCTACTCCTCCTCCCTTCTTCTCCGTTGTTGTTCTGTTGCACCCTTCCCAGACATAGCCATCGATTAAAGGTGGATATTCCAGATCCCTCAGATGTGTCTCGCATAGAGCGTACACACCGACTTCTTCATCCTTTAAATGCTGTTCGTTTTCTAGCCATTTCGCTCTCTTTCTACCCCCTTGCATGTTTATGTAACTGATACTGGCGTTAAATTTCTTTTTCATAGTTTTTTTTCGGGCCTCCTAGTAGCCATTTTGTTGGGCTCAGCCGCCATTGTTGCATTTACTATTTCGCTTCTACCTACCCCTACGCCCTGGGCCACCGTGGACACCCTAAAAAAGCTACCGCTCGGCCTGCCAGGCGCCAGCTTACATCTTCTCCTACCATTCCACTGAAATAGATACCATCTCGACTAAAGCCTCTGCCCAAGCCTGCTGTGTGCACTTCCGTGTTTATGTCTACCACCTCAAAGCCTTTCTTGAGGCTTAACGTCCTTATCTCTCGATTAAGATTCACAACGTGGTTAGCAACCTCTCCATTCCTTCCTTGTACCTCCGGCACTGTGCACACCACGATCTGCGCTTGCTGTGCGATCGCCCTTATACCGTCAACTCCCTCAGCTAATCTTTTCCCTACTTGTGCGGCGTTACCATTCAGGACATCATTTAGCCCCGCCGCTACCACTACCAAGTTAAGCCTTGCAACCTTCTCGGAAAGTTTACTTTTTTTTCTCTCTCAGTACCTTGTCCATTGTCCTCCCTCGGATACCCCGACTGCGACCTGCCTACCACCCTTTACACGCTCCAGTACAGCTCTTTTGCAGCGCTTCATGTTTGAGTCACCAGCGATAAGCATTAGCGATAAGCACTCTGCTCCTCCCTCATAACTTCCGGAGCTTGCTGCCTCTTATTAGTGACTGTGACCTCGTTCCTTGGGTTTAGCTCGTTTCCCTTCTCTATATCGCCTCCAGACTTCCTAGTTGCCACCTGTGCGTAGCTGTTCCTGTCTGAACATGCCTGACTTACTTGCTTATCGCTGTCCATGCCAGTGCAAGCCCATCCACGTGGCTGGCGCTGGAATGTCTGCTAATGTGGCTTCCGATGGCGGTGTCAGCCATTTTTGACTCCAACTGACCAAGCTGTTCTTGAAGTTTGCGCTTCTCTGCCCTCTCTACCTGTAACTCTCTTTCTAGAGCATCCATATGCAGCAATAGTTTGCAGTTCGCCTGTTCAGCCCTGTCCAGGCGTGCACCTGTATAATACGCAGAATTTGCACATAAAATCTGCGCCTTTGGCCTCTTCCACCGCTCCGAACCGCGTTTCCTTTAAATTCACTGACGCCTCACATTCTTTACATTTAACCTTAAGTAGCTTAACCATCTTAGCAGAACTCGATGATTGCTACCACCAAATGCTAAGATATCTATAGGCGTAAAACAAAACAAAAAAAAGAAAACGCTTGAAGACACGTGCACAAATAAAATAAAATTCTGCCTACCGCAAATGCCGATCGACCACTTAGAAAGGAATAACTATCTTTTTGAAAGCAGAAATAAGCAGTGAAAAAACTATAGCTGCTGGCCAGAACAGACCCGGCCGATTATAAGTCACTGACCTAAATTCTATTCTTTATCCTGCACTTCCCCTAACAGCCTAAAACTAAACACACCCTACTTTAAAAATATTAAAAGAAGGTACTCATCTATTTCACGCAGTCGCTCTCGCAGTCGTCAGTCGGTCCGGTCTCCACGCGTGATCCTAGGAGCACAGCACGGTTGTCAACTGTCAATGGGCGACCGGGATGCGCGCCTACCCATGGTCGTTGGGTCAAGTTCTAAGGAAGGGGAGAAGATTACTTTAATATCGTGTATTTGTACACAATGTATATTGCCGCCCTACCCCTGTCCTTTCTCCTATCGCTCCCCATTTCTTTCCCTGTCCCTATAGCTGCAGCTCAGGTGCTTCAGGTTTCGATGGCAGATACGGCGGCTAGCAACGCCTCTTCCTTCCATTTTTATTTTTATTAATAATAAATAGCCAGAACAACAACAGCGGAGAAGGTTTATACTGCCTTCATCAAGCGTGAACAGAAGGAGCAAGAATGATGGTTCGGGCTAGTGGGTATTTCGCGTGAGGTTCAAAACAAGGAGCAAGACATAAGCGCTAAACTTAACTGGATGGTTTTACGGGTTTATGTCAGGGACAGGAAAACGGCAGCCACTTTCCTCCTGGCTAACTCGACGACACACCCGTGTTGTTGCGACTGAAAGAAGGGTGAAAATGGAATGGCACGGGCCTGCCGACTGGGTCGAGCTGAGTTACCTCCGCTGCCACGTCCAGATAGACGATAATTCAAAGATATGAGAGGAGAGAGTAAAAGAACCCCACATTTGTTGTACGGATAAAGAACGATAAGATTCGGAACGAAGGAAAACTCCCTCTGGTCACTCTCGCTCCCTATCCGTTTTGAAATTATAAATCACACAGCCGTTCAGCATTGACCCGTAGCAAGCGGCGCACGTCTTTGGCGTGTTTCGCAGTGAAGGATGGAAGAGAGAGAGAAAACACTTTATTTACACAGGAATTCGGGGCACGCCCCGGGGTCCCCGCACGATCCCACTGCACTCAAGTGTTTATGTTCCTGAGGCCCATAACACTGGCATATCACGGCTGGTGGCGATGGTCTGCACGGCCGGGGGTCCTCCTAGCGCAGCAGGGTCTCCCAGTCCTCCCAGGTCTTGAGGTTCTCTAGGTCCCACGGGGGAGGGTCCGCCGGGCAGAGGGAAAGGATGCGGAGGGAAGAAGCGAAGGGTTCTGGGCATAGGGCACATGCGGGAGTGGGAAAGGATAGATGATAGAGGGCTAGGCTAAGGGGTGAGGGGAGAGTGTGTGTCTGTAGTCTGCGCCAGAGTGTTGCGTGTTCCAACTCTTCAGAAGGCCAGACAAGAGCGTACAACTGGCACTCATTTCGTGGGCCCAGGAAGTCGCCCCCACCTGGGGGCCACAGCAAGCCCACCTGCCCCAAATCCCGCCAATCTATGGCAATAAAGTTGTTTCTCTCTCTCTTGGCGTGTTTCGCGAGCAACTTAGACCGCGTTGCCTCGGACGCTGTCGTCTGCTCTGGTTTTGAGTTCGTGCCCTCGGTCGGAAACCTGCCCCACTCCCGTAAACGCCCGCCTGTTTCTTGGTCGACGGTCTGCCGACATGAATCCTCTTATGTGTCAGCTTGTTAAACCTTCGTGTGCGGAGCTGCTCGGTCACAACACCAACATGAAACTACGAAAGGGTACGCTTACCTGCGCTGATTTCAATTACCAGGCGTCAAAACCGCCGTGGTGGCTGAGTGGTTATGGCACTCGGCTGCTGAACCGAAGGACGCGGGTTCGATCCGGGCGCGGCGGTAGAATTTCGATGGCGGCGAAATTCGAGAGGCTCGAATACTGTACGAGGTCAGTGCACGTTAGAGAACCTCGGGTGGTCGAAATTTACTACGGCGTCCCTCATAGCCTGAGTCGGTATGGGACGTGAAACGCCCCTAAACCATAAAAAATTACCAGGAGTCAGTGAAATGAGGGGACGCACTGTGGATGGCGTAGTCTCCGCTTCGTCTCTTTGGTAACTGTTATTTGGATACAGAGAGAAGTCAGTCACCAAATTTGACAAAGCCGAAACGTCGCAGGAGGCTGTAGACCATGCGAAGGGATGCGAGTGTGGTCAATGGCAAAAGCAGCTGGATGAAATTGCATATACAATATTTCCCTTTCTTTTACTGGAATGTTTTGCTGTCATGGAATGTGTGCAGTTGGAATGCGTATCGATGCTATTCGATTTCACGCCAATAGGAGTGCCACGGAAGTCTTGTCCCAGACAGTGCAGAATGATTTGCAAGGCAACTTATGCTATTGCTTTTTGTTTTGCATGCAATATCTGTGTCGCAAGGTAAAGTGTTTCCAAATTTTTAACCTCGATTGTAACCACGTACCTATTTCTACTGTACCGTCGTGAGCACGTCTGTCTAGAGCACTCGGAAGGCCAGCTTTTGGGTGCATATACTATAAAAGCTGCCATGCCACGCGAGTCCGACTTTCATCTGGGCAAGTGTGGTCTCCTGCCCGCGGCTAGTCACAGAGCTATTGACTTCGGTTCCCGATGACGCGTCCTGGAGACTTTTGTCCCCGACTGTACATGTGCTTCGCCTACTGATAACGTCTGGTTTGAGATAGCGTGCATCTAGGCATACGTCACCACTCTGATGACACTGCCATCATCATTATCGCCTCGCCGGTCCGCAGCCGCGATCGCCGGCAAAGGCTTTGCAGCTCGCGGAACCAAAGCCGAGATAACACGTGTGGACGCTGGCTGCAGCAAAAATTTTCCGAAACGTATTGTTTCAGAATTACGTTTAATTACCAGGGTAGTGGGTGGGGGCAAGGAAAAGCCAATGCCAGAACAAAGCGGCTACGTGGGCTTGCATGGTGATGCGGCTCGCAAGAGAGCATTCTCCTCCCTGGCCTCTTGAAGCTCGGACATGAGCTTTTTGTTGTCGTTCACGACCTTTTCAAGCTCTGATCTGAGCGTTGTGAGCTGAACTTCCAACTCGTCGAGCCGGTCTGCCCTGGCGACCTCCCTGGCCTTCTTGGCAGCCCGGGACTTCCTGGCAGCTTCGTTGTTTTTCCTACGGCGTTCCAAGTAATCCGAGTCCTTGTAGTCTTTCGGACCGGAACTCCGGCGTCTCATCGGACCGACGGTGCTGGCACGTTGCTGTGGAGTACCCCCCACGCAGGCAGAACCGCCAGTGGCGCAGTGAGCGACCGCGGTGGGAGACGAGTTGCTGCTGTACGGAGATGTACGGATGGTCGTCACAGCGCTCGTCTCGAAGGATGTCATGGCCTCGGTCGTGCGGTACCGGGAGGCTTGCGACGAAGCCTGGGACGAGGACGTCGGTTGACTCTTGGACGATAAGTCCAGCGGCAGCTCCCGGTAGGCTTGTGGCTCATCGGCAGGGCTTTGACTGCATGGATCCAATTCTGGACATGTGGA